>NW_028324150.1:300000-380000 GCF_054372755.1 Phalangium opilio
TCCTGGTGGCACTGGCAAATCGTTTCTTATCGACACTCTCGCCAACGCCGTAAGGCGACGCTTTCAAAACCCTGCTAGCGTGGCAATTGCCGCGCCAACGGGTTTGGCAGCAATGAATGTTAATGGCGTAACATTACACAGATTACTAATGTTGCCGGTAGATCATGGGCGTATTGCCGAATACCATTCCCTAAGTTCTGACAATATGTGCATTATGAAAGAAACTTTGGGAAATTTAAAACTGTTAATTATTGATGAAATTTCCATGGTCTCGTCGGTGTTACTGACTCACGTTCACTTGAGGCTGAACGAATTTTATGAAATGAACCAACCATTTGGTGGAGTTGTATTTATCCTTGTTTTGGGAGACTTTTTACCTCTCCGAGTGACGTATGTCACGGAGAGGTATTACACCGGCCGTGTCTGTCTGTGTGTGTGTCTGTCTGTCTGTCTTTGTGTCTGTCTGTCAGACCCCACGTGACCGCGTTCGCAGTTTACAAATCGGAGCAAACAAATACCCGATTTCCGGAACGCGTTCGCGGTTCACGGAAATTTGGTCATTCATCTACCAACACCAGTCTTTACTAACTGGCTTCTAAGGACCACAATCTGCTAGTCTTTGTCCATCCCACATGGACACTAGTCTGTACGTGCTTGCTTCCAAGCACCACCAACTTCTGTTCTTCGTCAATTTCACCTTGACTCCAGCTTTTATGCACAACCATCTTCTGTTCTTTGTCCATCCCACATGGACACTAGTCTGTTTTTGCTGGCTTCCTAGCACCACCATCTTCTGTTCTTCGTCAATTTCACATTGACACCAGCTTCTATGCACCACCATCTTCTGTTCTTCGTCAATTCCACATTGACACCAGCTTCTATGCATCACCATCTTCAGGCCTTTTGTCCATTACACATGGACGCCGGTCAGTACATTCTGGCTTCTTTTCCTCCGTCATCGTTTGGTTTCAAGATATACGCGGCGATCGGCTAGGGTTACGAGAAACGTCTAGCCTCCCAATGGCAGGGCTTCCACCATCGCTTCACGCGAATGCGTTTTTATCTATTATTTGGTTTTAAGATATACGCGGCGATCAGCTAGGGTTACAAAAAACGTCTAGCCTCCCAATGGCAGGGCTTCCACCAAAGGTTCACGCGAATGCGTTTTTATCTATTATTATAATGGAAACGAATCGTATATATAGCCCAAAATTTGAAGAAAGCGGGCAAGAGGGGTACCCTTCACTTTAAACGTCATTATTAGAAAAGTTTCAAAAGATAATAGGAATAACTTTATTTTAAACGATTTAACTATTATTAATGTTGATAATAGGAATAACTTTATTTTAAACGATTTAACTATTATTAATGTTAATTATTGAAGATTAAAATAATGAAAAATAATTATATTTATTTAAATATTAAAGATAAACCTCTCAAGTACCGAAGTCGATTAAATCATTGCTTCCTATATCTATCAAAGCCCGTGCATTGCGTCATGTTTCCTACATTGCCTCCTCTATCTATCAAGGCCCGTGCATTGCGATATATTTTATTCATTGCCTGCTATATCTATCTAGGCCCGTGCATTGCGTTATATTTTAAACAACAACCAAAATGAGAAGCTCCTCTCAAAACCATAATAATTTCTTTTTCTCTGTATAGAGCTATTTCAGAGGGGGTAATGGCTACGTCACCAATGCTATTTGCCCATAGAGAAAACCCTCACAAAATGTCCGCCCTACACTCAAAGGCAGGCCCAATTTTCGTAGCAGACGAAATTCCCCCCCCCCACTGAAATAGCTCTATTAAAATGAAAATACGGGTAATATTTTCGGCAATAGATAGAGGGAGCGCCCTTTACAATTTTGTCCAGTACGACCCTACCTAACCGCTGAGGATGCTGGGAGAACTACGGTGCCGTAGGTGGGGGTACACAGGCAACGCTATAGGTATGGGGGTAATGGCTACGTCACCAAAGTAGTATAGGGCTACACTTCGTACCTCCGTAGGTGTAGAATGTAGGTGTAGAGTGTAGGTGTAGAATGTCAAGGTCACAGTGTCAATGCCCTCTCGCCACGCCCCCTTGGGAAACTCGCGGGCCCCCGCGCGCCCCCTGGCGGCTGCGCCCCCTGGCGGGAAAACATTGCGCGGGTATCTGGCAGTCCTGTCTACAACTGTATCTGTGACGTCATTGGCGGGAAAATCTACAACTGTATTTGTGACGTCATTGATAAGAGACGAGAATTTATTAAACGTACATGGCCAAGGGTTAATGATAGGCTGAAAGTTGCGCAATCCATTGTAATATTTAGTTTGACTCAAAATTTTAACCTTTTTTCAAGGAGTTTATTTTGATTATGGTATTGTTTTTAATGGTAATTAAAAGTCAGTCTCTTCTACAACTGTGACGTCATAGATAAGAGACGATAAAAACTTTAAACGTACATTGCCAAGGCTTAAATCTTCTACAATTGTAGTTGTGACGTCATTGATAAGAGACGAATGGAATCTTTGAACGTGCATTGCCAAGGGTTAAATCTTCTACAATTGTAGCTGTGACGTCATTGATAAGAGATGATACGGGTGTAGAGTTACGCTTACAAAAGGAACAAAGATTTGTCAGCCCAAACGGAATCAAATACCAGTACTTAGTTTCAAAATACAATCACAGAAAAGTAAGCGTGTGTAAATACTCTCCTTTCAAATCTGGCGTATTCAAAGCAATTCACGTCTAATTTTCTATTAGAATGGTACTAAAGCCAAGGTGGAGGCCGAGGCTACCCCGTTTACAGGTCAACACCAAATGCCAGGACTCGTCCTAACGTGTCTAAACCTAACCTACCTCCAAGTTATAACGAAGTTATCACTGATTCAAAATAAATCACCGATAGGTTAGTAGTGGTTTGAAAGCAATTACCTATACTAAACCGGACTATTTTGGTAAAGATGTCGTACTTGCAATGGTTTAATAGTAGCAAAATTTCTTCCAACATATAAATGTTTAAGGGATTTGTTTTTTCCAGCTAAATCGGCATCGAAATCTGAAAGGACTCGACTTTAATTTGAGCTGTTAGATTGTCATACCTTTTGAAATAACTAGTTTTTCAGGCATTTTCCTCCTGTCGTATGTTTATATTTATTACCAACGTTCCAATCAAGGTACTAGAACCTATTTTGTTATTCCCTATTGAAATTGAATTCATAGTTTGTTTATTTAAAAATGGATAGAGCACACGTTCCACTATTTAGATATTCAGGGTGTAGAAAGTAAATTATTTTTAATTGATTTTAACATAAAGAACAAACTATTTAGCTGTGCCAAGTGATTGAAAATAGAGTCTTCAAGTTTAAAGCAATTAACAACGAGATTGAAGTTATTAATCATATGAGCATTCAGTTAGGAACTGCGCTCAAAACTATATTTCCTCGAATGTCTTTAGAGTATATATCAAAAGACCTGGTTTGTGGAGGTTTTTCAACGGTATACGCTTGTACGCGCGATTATCGTGAAGAAGTTACGTGGGATGTTGACACCATCTACTTGTCACACGATAGCAAAGAACTGTCACTGACACAAAACATTAAAGGAAAAAAATACAAGACTATGAAAAACAAATTCTTAATGACAATCTCTTCTCAATTGTAAAGAAAAACAGAAAATAAATGTTTTATTGCACCTTAGTGTATTTTATTGTGGTGGGTTACGGTTAAGGTTTGAAGTGCGACTAGGATGATTATTAGAGTTAGGAGTTGTGGATGTAGAGGCCGCTTCAGATGGTAAGGGCAACCCCTGACTTCTATGTTGTGATCTTAGCCATTGACGTTGTTGCTCGTTCAAACGCCAAAGGAAGGGTATTTGTGAATCTGGGTCCTGTTGCACCTGCGCACCTTCACGCAACATCGGTCTGACCCGTGCAATAGGTAAATTTCTCCATGACGGGTGATTTTTGTATAATTTCTCATTTTCGGTTCTTATTATCTTATTACTTAATTTTTCTAAAATTGCCTAAAAAATATTTAATTATTAAATTCTAAGACCCAATTGGAAATCATAATATCTTTATTTCGTGCAATTTAGGAAACTATCGAAAATTGGTTTTAAAAGTTTTTCAGTTTCTTTAATCCGATGTTTAAACCTCATGTTATTATATAGTTCCATGTTATATCGATCTTCCAATGATATTACATGTACAGTTATTATATGTGAAAAACTAACCAACAATTTTTTATTTTTTACACAAAGATGATTTTCTCTCATCAGGTAAAGTTGTTTCGAATAGCTCCTTGTTGGTGTTTAGGTTATTGGGCGAACTAATATTATCTAGAAGAACTAATTAACCGACTGAAAAATTAACTAGTCTTAATATACTTTTGTTGCTAATTTTGTAAATGAATAAACTTTGAGACTTTATTTGCAGGAAATAGTTTATTTTAGCAAGGTTAAAATTAAATGAACTTCTCGCGTTGGAGGTAATTTCGAGAGTGATTTTTTGAGAGGCTCACTAGCAAGAGACGCGAGACCCCATAGGTCACGTGTCCGTTTTTTATCTTAGAACAGCAGAGGTTTTTTAAGCTGTTATCTTAATCGCCTATATTCTTTTTTTTACATTGATCTATTTTGTTAATTTTAGACTATACATTATTAATTTTTATGATTATTTGATTTGTTATTTACACAAGATAAAATTACTAATTTTTTTCTTTTACACAAAGTTCTAAAATACTTTTCATGGGTCCGCTTTAAAACCAAATGGCAAAGTGTCCCAACCTTTAATTACACGTTTGTTAAAATCCAAACTTTTTTCTAGTTTTCGACTTAAAAGAGTGGCCGACGTTTTATTTCTAATGACGTTGAAAGGAACGTCCACTTTTAGACGTTTGGATTTATTTTTTATAGAGTTCACTATAGCTTCAAAGTTTATAATTTTCTCGTTAACACGATTAAGGCAAATTCCTTTAACCTTCACGACAGATTGACCGTCCGTAGTTCTGTAACCGTAACTCTTGGGACCATTTGAAACAAACTCTGTAATTGTAGCGTCCCCTAGTTCGTTAACCCAACACCCTAAATTGTTACCCGTGGGGGGCTTAAAATCGTTTTCCCCCGCCACAAATAAAACGCTATCGGTATCCGTGTATAAGGCTCTTCTACCCAATTTATGTAAGGTTTCGAATAAGGTTAATCTTCCGTAGCACGAAACGAAACAGGCCACATACGGATTTCCTTTGAAATATGTGGGTACAAAATCATCTTTGTTTTTGTACGATAATAAGCACATTTCTTCATTAATTGGTCTTAAATCTACCAATTCCTTTGTGTCATCAGATAAGATACGTACAAGTTCTGTACACTCGTTAACAACTAGTGTTTTGGTTTTGTTTGTATTCATACCAAAACGACCCCAAAGACTGTTGAGACAAATCTTTGAAATAGCCCTCAGCGCGGGGTTATGGACTACTTCGTCCATCTTGATACTTATACCTTCAGATTCGTAAATCGATTCAATATATTTTTGTTTTTGCTCGTCAGTTTTAACGGAAGACGGATAGCCGGAATTAGCTTGTTTTATCTTCAAAAAATTGTTAACATAACCGCCAAATAGTCCATCGTTAACATGTTTTTCATACTGAAATGTCTCGTCGAAATGATGTACTTCGTATATTTTGATAATTTTATAACCCATTTCTACGGCTTTGTAAATTTCAGGCGAAGGCCAAATACCCGAAATAATTCGTTCCTTGTCAGAATGTCGACACTCTTCATTATTTGATTCAAGGGCACATGACTTACACAAGGGGAAAAACAATTTTCCATTAAACCTATATGGTAAAACTGGGATATATAGATCAGTCGGGGGCAAGAGTTCACACGATATTATACCAAAATAGGCATTTTTTCATAGTTAAAGTTACTATTTAAAATTTTGGGATGTCCTTTTGGGTAGATTCCGTATTTATTGACAGCGGGATAGAGTGACATGAGGTCGTAATAATAAATTTTTGCTTCATCCGGTTTATGATATAATTTGAAGACTTCTGTCCTTCCACCGTATAAAGCCGACCTGGCTAATATTGGCGGAGGTACCTCTACAGTCTCGCAAAAGGTACTACAAGCGACATTTGTCTTTAACAACTTTTCAAACTCGCATTCCCACATTATTATATACTTTGCATTGGGGTGTAACTTTTTTATAAATTCTATTCTATCCAGACCCTTTTCGTAACAGTTTTTATTTGTATCATTTACTAAACTGTTCCATTCACTACCTTTAAAACATTTCGGACAACCGTGATACGCGCAACCATTGAACTCTAGGATAATTTCAGGATCCTTTGAGTAACCGTCAACTAAATAAGGTCCAATTCTTTTTTCTCCTTCAGGAGATAGGGCTGTCTGTATTTCTACCTTCATTTCTTTACTAACCCAAGCCAACCACTTGATTGCTTTACTACTTTGGTTGTATGACCCACGATAACCTGGACTAGGTACTACACCCAATGTATTTTTTTCTAAATATTTGTGTAAAAACACGTTAGTACAGGCCCCCGATATAGTAATAGCTCCGCAATTAAGAGGATCTAGACCCGATGCTTTTTTGTAAAGTTCTCTAAAATTTGTAATTCCTTTTTGTAAAACTACTACATCTTGTACAGCGTATTCCTCTAATTCGGTCATTATTTTGTACGTGGATTTTTTACCTTTTTCACTGTACCATAAATCAAAGGCTTGTCGGTCCTTTTCATTCATAAATTCAGGTTGAAACGCGGTCTTTTCAGGTAACGGACCTTCATAGTTTAAAGTGTCCTCTTTTAAGAAAATATAAGGAAAAAACTGTTTTTTGTAACTACCCAATTGAAAAGTTTCTGTAAAGGCTCTCAAAGGAAGCGCCACGAATGAATAACTACAAATAAACCTAAAATTTTGACTTTTAATAAAGAGAGCTAGAATTTTAGAGCCGTCGAATATGACGTCTGGTTTTACATGGTTATTAATTAACCAATTTAATATAAAATACGAATCAAAACCTTTAAAATTGTGGGCCACTATAGTCAAATTTTCAAATTTAGGTTTACTTATTTTTATTCGTTTATTGTTCCTTGTATAAGATGTCTCATCTTCTGTTTGGGTCAGATATTTCATAAACTTATCAACACAATCAAAACCTCTAAAAATTTGATAATCGTATTCGGTATCATTAATTTGCATGGCCGAAACTAATAGAACTGGGGTATGTTTAGAGTTCATATCAATAGTTTCACAGTCAAAATAACAAAATCTAGTTTCTTTAAAAGTATCATCAAGGGGTTGAACGTAACACATTTTGGGAGGGTGCTCAATTTTACATCTAGAACAAATTGTAAGACATTTATGTTTGTCATCGCGAATTTCTTTGCAACATTTTAAGCACCGTTTAATTTTTAAACAAGTGTCATTTTCTATGTGAAATTGGAAACATTCAGGCCCTTTAAAGTATCTATTACAGTTTTGACAGCGAGATATTTCAATCTGAGGGTCTTCGTGAAAGGTCTCAGAGTAACAACGCCAACATTTGGTTTTTTGATTAAAACATTTGTGTTTTTTTGCGTTCTTTGAATTAGTAAACGTTGTTAAACACGTATTACAATACGACGTGGCCCCAAACATACTGGCTAAACTTTTAATGACGTGCATGTGTTGATCTATTTGTAATAGAAAAATTTTTTTCTCCGAAAACATTTCACCTTGATAAACCTTTTTGAAATTATCATTAGCACTGAAAATAACTATTTGATACTCGGGTTTCAATACTTTTTGAAACATTGCAATTTTGTCTAAACTAACGGGACCAATAGGCACATTAGCCTTGGCATGAAGCTTTAACGCTTCTTCTTTTTGCAAAGGTCTATGACCTAGTTGTATACGTCTATAACGATTAAAATCAAAAGTCAAAGAACTAAGCTTTTGTTTCTTTAAATATGTTAAATCAGCAACCATCGTCCCGCAAACGATTGCTCTTGATACGCATAGTTCGTCATCGTTTATTATGGGTAAAAATGTCCTTCCTTTCTGAATATATTTGTCGAGAGCTATCATCGATCTATTTTTAACAGATCGACGACCTGATATTGGTACATTAACGTTTAAAAATATAGCATCGAGCCTGACATCACCCTCGAGAAAAAAATTTCGCCGGCTTTGACTTACTTGACTAATGGCAGTCATTAATCTTTCCGCCGTTAACTCATTTAGGGCCATAAAATTTAAATTTATAGCATTTTCCAATAAGTCAGACCTAACACAAAATCTAACGTTATTGTAACCTGGAGAAGATTCTAAAATTGTCTCTATAATGGATTGAAAGATTTTTATCAATTGTTCATATACTTCTGTCAATTTGATCATATGAAGGTCTTTAAAAATAATTTTATATTCAGAGGCTAAACAGTTGAACTTTCGAGAGACAGTTTGGTTAACTTTTGATAATTCGTAAAACCTTTTAGGATTGAAATAGGAAAGATCCAAAGGCTCTTCTTCGGATGATGACATGTTTTCTATTTGATCTTAGGCGCGACTCGAAATAAAACTCTTGACGTAGACCTAGGAAACAAACTAAAATATCTAAAATAATATACACTACAAGTTCTAAAATAAAAAAGTATTAATTTTTCTAAAAATACGTTTTAAAAATTCTTTATTGCGTACATTTTCAAATTTCTTATACAGTTACAGGCATTTTCTTTAAAACTTTGTCTATAAGACTGACAACTTCTGGTACCTCATCAAACTTTAAATTTAATTTTTTTTCGCGCATTTCCCCCCTATATTTTGTTAATAAATAGCCCGTATCTTTAAAATTTTCCAGTTCCAACATTCCCGGGAAACATAGGGTCTGTTTTATGGTACTGCATGGTTTGCTTAAATTTTTTTTAACTTCTTCTATCACGTCTATCGAAATACATATTCCATATATAAGGGGTTTTTTAAAAGCGTATCTTCTAATGTCTATATATAATTTATTGTTTAATTTAACTAATTTTACACCGATATTGTCGCTCTCGTTAAATTTAATTTCGATAGTTTCCCACGTTTGATTTGCCGTCTAAAGACAATAATGATACATTTGGACATGCAGTTTTTAAAAACGTGGAAAATTAAAAAAATCTTACCATGTCTAAAGGCATCGAGAGAATTTAGTTTATGGTCGAGAGATATTGGCTCAAGTGATTGTACGCCGCGACTTGCGGGGTTATATACTATATCTAAAACGGTCGACGTATCACGTTAAAATAAGTACATTTTGAACTATCATAGATGTAAAAAAATCTTGTTTCCGTTTTACAAAAACAGCTGTTAGTTATAAGAGCGAAAAATATATTATAACCTTGACGTCATACGTATATTTCGAATTACCTTTGACGCCAACCTTGTTTTCGCTTTATTAAAACACCTGTTAATTATAACGAAGCAAAATATAACACGGTATAGGCGCTATATTATTCACCTTTAGGGATAACGAATCCTTGGGTCCTAGTTAGTTTGATAGTATTTTATGGAACGAAGTCTATAACCAACAACTGTTAGTTATAACGGAGTAAAATATAACACGGTATAGGCGCTATATTATTCACCTTCAGGTATATCGAATCCTTGGGTCCTAGCTATTTTGATAGTATTTTATAAAACGAATAAAATACACTAAAAACACAATAAACCATTTAAATTGCAATAAAATATACTAAAAGTACAATAAAACTATAATAAAACACAGTAAAACACAATAAAGCACTCCTCTAAAACTTCACTATACCACAATAAAATACAGATAGGCAGTTGTTTAAATGGTGAAAAGATAAGGTTTTAAAATGGGCTTAAAATATTAATTACATTAAACCTACGTAAAATAATTAGAAACCCATATCATTCAAACATTTTCTTTTTATTCGGATTCTACAAATATTGTTAAACACTATCCCTCGTCTACACAATGTAGAACTTACAAGCGTTTTATTAATTAAAGAAAGTCTGCGAAATACTTATTCGCGAAATAATTATTCGCGTCATTGGATCTCATGTGATCATGAACTTCATTAAACATTAAACTGTGAATGTTATCACACGAACACTCGGCTAACCTGCAAATCTGCATGGCCTTGAATATATAATGCGTAGCTGTGTCGTTTTCATCACTATAATTTTTCCTTATGGTTTTGTTAGTTTTATATACCATAAACATACACATATGAAGAGCTAAGTTAAGAACTCTTAAGTACTAGTTTGGACAATGAAATTCGTATCCTCCATAATAAAATGTACGAAATTTACATCCCTCCTCATTACGAGGATGGCAACTACCTAACTGACAAATATTTGTGGTTCCATACATTTTGTTCGGTGTCAGGTGTACGGTAAATTCGTGGATACTATCCCCAGTGAATTCTTCCATTTTGAATTGATGAACCTTGTTATTTATGATACATGGAAACTGTCTAACCAACATGTCAATTAATGACCCTGGGGGTAATTGCACTGTAGAAGTTAGTAATCTGTACATTGCCAAGTGTTTCAATCCAAAATTTATATTAGGGCCATTAACGTATTGCCATATATAACCTTTACCATCGGCTACATTATAGACTTCATTCGGTGTGGGGTTTATTAGTAAATACCCCGTTTCGGGATCTGTAGTCCTTTCGGATTTTCCGTAATCTTTATCCCATCCGATAGCACCAAATTTTTCAATTCGTCTTAAGTTGTTTCGTCTAACGACGGCTTCTAAAGTAATGGGTGAATTCATTCTACAATCCTCACTACAGCAGATAGGTTAGGAAGGGGTGTCCGGTGTATTGTCAGTTTCGGAGAACGCTTTTGATTCGTCCCTGATGGTGTAAAAATTAACCAAATACTCTAACTGTTAGTTATAAGAGAGCAAAATATATTTTCTATACGTATATTTCGAGTTATCTTTGACGTCAACCAACCTTGTTTTCGCTTTATAAAAGCAACTGTTTGTTATAAGATATAAAAATATATTTCCAATTATCTTTGACGTCAACCAACTTTGTTTTCGCTTTATAAAAGCAACTGTTTATTATAAGATATAAAAATATATTTCCAATTATCTTTGACGTCAACCAACTTTGTTTTCGCTTTATAAAAGCAACTGTTTATTATAAGAGATAAAAATATATCCTTTACAAAAGTAACCTTGGTTCGCTTGTTAAGGACTCTCGCTAAGGGGATTCGAACTCGTGATACATAGAACAACGAGTTTAAAGGCAGATACGTTAACGAGCGAGCCAATGTTACTTGAGGGTGTATTCGGTTGATGACTATAGTACCGTGGATTTATTAATATAATATGATTCTTTCCCCCCGTGACGAAAAGTATATCTGCTGGATAACCAATGTAGTTTTTGCTAACGCATTAGTCGAAAAAATCGTTTAGTTCTAGTTCTTGATAACATGTCTACTGATAAAATGAAACCTTATCCGACTGGATGTTATCAATGCGGCGGAAGCCTTATTGAGTTTCCAGATCACGCCGGACAAACGTTTTATTGCGATGGAGATCTCGATTGTCCTTTAAGACATCACACTGTTTTTGTAACAAAAAATAATCACATACACCCGATAGAAGAAAAATTTCAACCTTTGAGTCCGGATAGAGTGTGTTTAGTATGCGGTACGTATTCGTCAGCGAAGGACGCTCGTAACGCCGAATGTTCCGAAGAAGGCACAACTTGTCGGTTTACGGCTAAATCCGTTATAAAAGCGAGAGGCACCACGACCGTACACTGTAAAATTTTTTTTGGCATTTAAAAAACACCAAATGCGACACGAAAAACCGTTGCTTCAAATGCGACAAACTTTACCTGATGAGAGAAAATCATCTTTGTGTAAAAAATTAAAAATAATAATAAAATGTTGCTTAGTTTTTCACATATAATAACTGTACATTCCCAATAGCAATCCAATATTATAACGATATTTTTCGTTTGAATCAACTAACCATTCCACGAACATCTGTCACGACAAAACGGAAACAGTAAGTGTACCATTTTTGAACATTTTTCTCCCAATGTTAGTTCAATATAAACCAACTAGTTTTTCTACCTTTGGCTGCATAGTGATAATTTATCTTTGCGTATGAATTTACGATTGTAGGTTTGTTGTTTGTACATTTTTTTATTTAAATGAGAAAGTATACAGATCATATACAAATAACATTGAGATTACTTGAATATCAAGTATTGATTAACTTAGTTTTGAAGCTGTTGTTTGTACATTTTATATTTAAATCAACATTTATACAGATGAGATTACTTGAATATCAAGTATAGATTAACTTAGTTTTGAAGGAGTCTATTTTCTCAGGCATACTCCAGGAACATTTCGTGGATGTTATAGTTGGGCATCATATCGACGTCTAAGACTTATACAAATTCTGTGGGGGGAATTTCTTCTCGCCATCTTACGTAATAAGTTGTTGGGGTACGGCCCTTTATGGCTATAGTTTTCACCCGCAACTCTGACTGACTGTAGTTTATCTATCAAAGATTTACAAGGTCTCTGCGACTTTCTTCAGCCGTTTATGGATCTAAGCGGTTAGGTTTAGGCACGTTAGGACGAGTCCTGGCATTTGGTGTTGACCTGTAAACGGGGTAGCCTCGGCCTCCACCTTGGCTTTAGTACCATTCTAATAGAAAATTAGACGTGAATTGCTTTGAATACGCCAGATTTGAAAGGAGAGTATTTACACACGCTTACTTTTCTGTGATTGTATTTTGAAACTAAGTACTGGTATTTGATTCCGTTTGGGCTGACAAATCTTTGTTCCTTTTGTAAGCGTAACTCTACACCCGTATCATCTCTTATCAATGACGTCACAGCTACAATTGTAGAAGATTTAACCCTTGGCAATGCACGTTCAAAGATTCCATTCGTCTCTTATCAATGACGTCACAACTACAATTGTAGAAGATTTAAGCCTTGGCAATGTACGTTTAAAGTTTTTATCGTCTCTTATCCATGACGTCACAGTTGTAGAAGAGACTGACTTTTAATTACCATTAAAAACAATACCATAATCAAAATAAACTCCTTGAAAAAAGGTTAAAATTTTGAGTCAAACTAAATATTACAATGGATTGCGCAACTTTCAGCCTATCATTAACCCTTGGCCATGTACGTTTAATAAATTCTCGTCTCTTATCAATGACGTCACAAATACAGTTGTAGATTTTCCCGCCAATGACGTCACAGATACAGTTGTAGACAGGACTGCCAGATACCCGCGCAATGTTTTCCCGCCAGGGGGCGCAGCCGCCAGGGGGCGCGCGGGGGCCCGCGAGTTTTCCCGCGAGGGGGCGCGCAAGTTTTCCCGCCAGGGGGCGCGCAAGTTTTCCCGCCAGGGGGCGCGCGCGAGTTGGGGGCGTGGCGAGAGGGCATTGACACTGTGACCTTGACATTCTACACCTACACTCTACACCTACATTCTACACCTACGGAGGTACGAAGTGTAGCCCTATACTACTCACCAATGCTATTTGCCCATAGAGAAAACCCTCACAAAATGTCCGCCCTACACTCAAAGGCAGGCCCAATTTTCGTAGCAGACGAAATTTTTCTCCCACTGAAATAGCTCTATTAAAATGAAAATACGGATAATATTTTCGGCAATAGATAGAGGGAGCGCCCTTTACAATTTTGTCCAGTACGACCCTACCTAACCGCTGAGGATGCTGGGAGAACTACGGTGCCGTAGGTGGGGGTACACAGGCAACGCTATAGGTATGGGGGTTTCCACTCCATTCCTCTCTCCTTCAAGATGGAAAACCCATACGCCGATTCGCGGGACAAGTGACAGTGTTGCCAAGCTATGCATTTTCAAAACCACAAAATAGTGAAACGTTGCTTGTCCACTTAAGGTAAATACAATTAGTCTTTGTCAACTGTTACCGTTTTCCTACCCCCATATATGGAAATTATTCTATGAATAATGTTTAACTGTTTTTTCATACGCCCCCCCACCCCTAGTTTGAAAGAGACCTTTTTTACAAGCTGGTGTTAAACAAATTCAACGGCGAAAAAGTATTTGACAATCTAAGAATATTTTTTAAATATAAACAAATGCTGTTTAGTTTATACTCCCCCTATTTGTGAAAGACCTTTTTTACGCACTTTTATCATTCTTTATTTGAATTTCAAAGGTAGTGCTTCATAATTCAATCTTCTGTAATAACTTTCTTCGGAAAATTATATTTCAAACGTTACAGAGTCTTGCAAGGGGATTGCTTTTGCGGATTTTTGTGAGTATTTAACTGAATAATAAAATGGAGGAAGATAATAATGTAAGTAAAGAGGAAATCAGAAAACGAAAGGCAAGGGAAAGAATGAGGGCAAAAAGGTCAGATCCCGAATTTAGGAAACGCGAAAATGAAAGGAGAAGAGCTTTAGCCGCGGAAAAAGTCTCTTTCGGGAGCAGGTTCTAGCACACAAAATGTTTGTCCTACCACGAGGCCAGTTGGCCATGATCGTACGAAAGATAATGCATTAAATAAATGTTCTATTGAAAGTACTGTAGGCGTAGGCATATCTATTAATAAGGAACCCAATAATGTACAAAATGTTAATGCTAATATTAGTGAAATCATCGAAAGCGATGAACAAGTACCTTGTACGTCCCATGGTAATGTCTATCCGTTAGAAAGATTAAGAATCTTGAGACAAAATGAAGAATGCAGTAAGAGGGAGTCGCTAGGTAAGGGGAAAAAGCGAGAGAATGAGTCAAATTGTGAAATTGAAAATCAGGGTGGAATATTTACCAAGAAAGTAAAAAGGGTTGATGAATGGTATAGATCAAGCGAACGTGTAAGAAATCAGTTAAGTAAGGCTACTGAACGCCAAGATCCAAAGTATAGGGAAAGTGAACGTGATAGAAACCAAGCGGCTAAGGCGGCTAAACGCCAAGATCCCGAATTTAAAGATAAAGAACGTGATAGAGACCAAGCGGCTAAGGCGGCTAAACGCCAAGATCCCGAATTTAGAGATAAAGAACGTGATAGAAACCAGGCGGGTATGGCGGCTAAACGCCAAGATCCCGAGTATAGAGACACTGAACGTGATAGAAACCAGGCGGCTAAGGCGGCTAAACGCCAAGATCCCGAGTATAGAGACACTGAACGTGATAGAAATCAGGCGGCTAAGGCGGCTAAACGCCAAGATCCCGAGTATAGAGACACTGAACGTGATAGAAACCAGGCGGCTAAGGCGGCTAAACGCCAAGATCCCTAGTATAGAGACACTGAACGTGATAGAAATCAGGCGGCTAAGGCGGCTAAACGCCAAGATCCCGAGTATAGAGACACTGAACGTGATAGAAACCAAGCAGGTATGGCGTCTAGACGCCAAGATCCCGAGTATAGAGACACTGAACGTGAGAGAGTATAGACCACCGTATACCGATGAGATTCTCGGTATACGGTGGTCCTGTGAGGAGGAGGGGGTTTATTACCTCCCACTCTTCGTTCTTCTCTGTAGGCGGTGGTGCGCCGGAGGGTAGGGGGGATTGCTAGGGGGGGTGAAATTGATGACGTCACGTGATATTGTTGGCGGTAAATTTGATTTGTAACGCCCCCCCTAGTTGTGGCGGGAGATTTAGTTGATTATTAAGGTGATGGCGCGAAATTTGAATTTATATTTTAGTGTATTGATCTGACGTGACTTGGCGATGGTAAAGGTATGTAGTGCCCATAGTGGTATTGTAGGATATTGTATACATTTAGTGGATGATTTATATAGGTTCAGTAGACCCTTTCTACACCGTCCTGTAATGCTATTCTCTGTATGATTTTAAGGTATCACCATGTCTGCTTATGTCATACTAAAGAACTAGTTTTAATTGAGATATGGTTTACATTGCAAAATACATTTACAGATTTAGCTACGACGCGGTTCTACAGCAAGGGTGTTTTGCATTGGTTATTATGGTACTGAGTTAAAACAATAGTACATTTTAATACCATAAACGAGGTATTACAACAGTTTTTTGCACAGTTTGGTAGTTGATTAGAAGCTAAAATGAAGCAGTACTACTAAAACATCATAAATAAAATTTGATTCACATTAGTTTTAATACGAATTTGGAGAATAAGTACAATTACTCGAGTAAAAACGCGAAATATTCCTAAAAAACATCAGAAATTACGGGTTACATAGCATACATCATATAAAAATAGAACAATATTACGGCATGCGAGATTATTAAGTACATATATACCCATATACCCTCATAAAAAATATAGCAATACTACTTTTAATATGGTTTAAAAGCTACAATGGTTATTATACGATTTTAGTACAAATATAAGGCTAGTTATTAAACTAAAATGTTCACAGGATTGACGAAAAAATATATTTTTCCTGACACGCTATACACGTTAAAATACTGATATACGATTACGGATGAAAATATCGAAATATTACTAAAAAAAACGTTACTATAATTATCATCAAAAAAATAAAAATTACACTTATACAAAACAGTATACTAATTTTTAAACTATAGTGCTAATATATACTAATTAAAAAAAGCTTACTAGATGCAAAAACAGTACCAAAAAACACTGTATATTCGTTAAAATATTGTTACATGTTAATAGTTAAAATACGTTAATATTACTATAAATAATACTTGAGATACCTATTAAAATACTGATACTGGATATCTAAAATATATACAAGTAACTTATGTGGAAAATGTCAAAGATTCTATTTAATATAACCGTATGGGGTAGTTTTATAATCAGGTAGAACTCTAACTTTATCCACTACGACCTGATATGTTTTGGTCTGGTTGATCGTGATCAGTGTGTGATCTTGCAGACGTCTGATTTGAGGGCCAATAGGGACTTGAATCAAGTTCCTTAGAGGTTCACCTTCATTGTTTACCCCCAGTAGTTTCTTCATTGTTTCAAAATTTATATAATTTTCTGTATAGGCGTTTAAATAAAATCCTTTAACTTTAATAATGTTGGTGTTTTTGCCCGTTTTAGGGTCGAGAATGTCCATAGAATAGTTCTTTGGTCCAGCACTCCTCCATTCACAAATATACGCATCTTGTCCATAAAGTTCTAACTCATTTTTAAGTTGCCCCAAATAATCGCCTGTGGGTAGCAAATGAGCGCCGTCTGGCGAGAGGTATAGTAAACTATCCGTGTCATAATAAAAACAAAGGTCACCGACCTTTTCAAGATGTTTTAGTAAATGTAATCGGGCCATAGTCGTAGTAAAACAAGCGATGACTACGTTTGTGTGTTTGTGCACAATCTCGTTTTCGAGAATGTGTTCGTACTTTACTAGTACTGTGTTTTCGTTGATTGTTAATAAACTTTTCACCTCCAAGTCTGGATTTAATATTAATCCGTACAATTTGTTGGCATCTTTGATTAATTCGGTAGAGGTGTGTCTTGTTTTCTGGCCAAATTTACCCCAAAAAGAGTTGAGCATAAGTTTGCTAAGGCATCTGAGACCTTCATTTTTCTCTATTCTTGTGATATCCAGTTCGACGCCCTCTTCGTCTTTGAAGTTTTTAACGTAGTTCTCCTTATCTTCTAGAGTCTGGCAATCTGCAGGAAAGCCACTAGCTAGGGTTTTATACTCTAAAAAGCTATTAACATAATCTTTAAACAGTCCACCCTGTTTTGTTTTGGGATCGTACTGTGTGACTTTGTATGACCAAGCCTCGTACATTCGCGTGATTGTGTAACCATTCTCTACTGCATGGCGTAACTCATCGACTACCCATGTACCTCGCAACTCTCTTTGTTCTGGAGTATGGTCGCAATCACCTTGAAATTGGGTTTTGCAGCAGGTGTAACATAATGGAAACGTTAATTTTCCATTAATACGAGCCGGCAGAACGGGATGAATGAGGTTTTGCGCCGGTAAGATGTCACATTTAAGAAGTCCATCAAACGAAAATATGTTGGGAAAGTTGTCTAATATTATTTCAGGGTGGCCTATAGGTATCTTGGTAGTTTTGTTAATGAAAGGGTATAAACTTGTGAAATCCTCGTAATGAATACGCTCTGAACCTGTTGTTTTATGGTATAATTTCGTGGCACAACATCTGCCTCCGAAGAATGCATCACGGGGGTCTAATCTTTTTACTATTTTAGGCTTAATATCATTATGGTTTAAAAACTCTGTTATTTCGGGTTTATTCGCTTTTTCTTTCTGCCATTCGCATTCCCATTTGATATTTACTATATAATTGAGGGATTCAAATTTGGATAACACGTTCATGCTACTAAAATATCTAGAGTTCAAAGTCTGAGCAGGGTCTCCATGCAAAGCCTTGTTTCTGTTTAAAGGAAAGTGTATTTTGCACCCATGATAGAAACACCCCCAGTATTCGAATATTTCCTTGTTGATTTCACAAAAACCGTCTACTTTGAGTTTTTGTATTCTGGTTTCTTTACCTCTAAAGGATGATTGGATAGATATATTTCGTTTGTGTGCGGTCCACTCAAGCCATTCTATAGCACCCATTGACTGATTTTCACTAAGTCTATAATAATTTGCCGGTATGATGCCTATAGTATCGGGTTTAAGATAATTTCGGCGAAACACGTGAGAGTACACGCCAGGAAGAGTAATTGCGCCGCAATTAAATGGATCAACGCCTGTTACTTTAAGCAGTAGGGTACGAAAAGTTAAACAACCTAGGAATAGTAAAACCGTGTCGTTCTCACAATAATAATTGAGTTCCTTCAAGAAGTCGAAACCTTTACCTTTACTATCTTCTGCGTTATGCCATTTTAAGAAGGCATCTAAATTCTTCCTTGTAAAATATTGACAACCATAAGCTTCGATAGGGGGCAGATTAGTCTCTATAGCATAGTTGGTTTCATTCTGTCTATTTACATCAAAATTGTGTTCTATTACATTGAATAAAAAATGTGGGAAATACCCTTTGACTGCATCAGGTATACCAAAAGTAGCGGGAAACTTTGCTAAGGCTACAGGGATGAAATTATAAGAATCCAGAAATAGCAAATTAAACAATTTCATTTCTAAAATTCGAGTTCCGTTAATTTTCAAAGACGGAACGAATTTTTCATCTCGATTAATGATTTCTCTGATTAGTAACTGATTATCATAATTACTGCCATAGTGAGACAGTATGATGACGTTCTTAACGGCATGCAATTGCATTAAATAATCTAAAAATAAAGCTATAGGATTTCCGCCTGAAAATTGCTGTTTACGCTTACCAAACTGACTACACATAATACAGTTAAAATTTAGGGATGTTTCATCTATACAAAACTCACACACTGTTATACAGACTAACAGGATAGCCTGGTGTTCATAGGCTCCTAACGTTTCCTGACAAACCTTAGTTTGTATACATTCTATATCAAAGAAAATATACATAAGGTTGGGCTGATTAGGTCTAGGCTTTTTAACGGATAGCACTTTCAGGGGTTTATCTTTGATAACCTAAATATAACATAAGTGATTGCTAGGTTGATATTTCTTACAGATCTGACAATATATATCCCCACACGTATGCACCTCAGTTCTTCGGGAAAAATCAATAATATTTAAGCAGTCTTTACAGTGAAAAAGACGCTCACATAGCGGCTTTTTACTGCTGGAAGATGCTAAGTGGCTTTGATAGCAATCGTCGCCTAAGAACTTTCGTAAACAAGATTCACAAGCTATCTTGGGGCCTTGGCATATAGTGGGTCTCATGCAACTAAAACAAAAGTCATTACATTTATGCGACTGTATTCGCCAATAGGGTACGAGACATTTTTCGCAGAATCGGTCATGATTAAAAAGTGGTCTTAATCTTGTAATAACGTTATAATGGTTATTTTCATTCAATAAAAAGAGGCGGGGCCTAGTATCATCGAGATCGTTTTCACCTAAAATCAAAACAGGGACGCTGTTTTCGAATTTGTAGACGAAAATCGAATATTTATTTAAATAAACTTTGAACTTTTGAAAAGATTCAACCGTCCCACAATCACTAGCCCTTACTTCTGCCTTAAGACATAGTTCTAAAGCAGCTTCTTGCTGCATTTTGTTCTCATCTCTATATGTAGATAATGATTGGTAATGGGTCTTTATAATCTTGTCTCCGGTTGTATCATTAGCATAATTTCTATGAGATATAGCTACACAAAGAGCTCGGGCAAGACAGATGTTATCTGAATTAACTATACGTACAATACCACGTCTATCTTTGCAAAATAGATTAAAAGGTTTAATACCTCGGGGTAACGTGAGGGTCTTGCCCTCAGGTATTCGTACAATGCTAAAAATCAGTTTAATAGGACCCAGGAAAAATGATTCCATTTCGTCATCATATAACATAACACTAAGCTGGTCAAAAAGAATATTAGGGTCGACTTGATCTGCTCTTCTAAAAGATAATTCTAGTTCGGACCTACAAATAGTTGCCGCAAGTAGTAGGGACTACCTAGATATGCAGACATCCAAGATGGCCGCCACCCCAAGATGGCCGTCCTCTCCCCATCCACCAGACTCAAACCAAACTTTTCAGACAAGTCTAGACTAGCCCGAGTTTCATCCCTCCCATGACATCATCTTCTTAACTTAAACTAAAACTAAAACTATAGTCAACCTTGACGTCATCCCTGGCTTGCTAACATTGGGTGTTACCCTTTTTTCTCTGTAAGCCTAAAGTTAATAAAAACACAGATTTTAAGACATCAAATATTTACTTTTTATAAGATGTACAGATATGGGTGATAAATAAATACAGAATATATATTACAAAATAATCAACAACCAACAAGGATAAACAAACATGTTTTAAAGAGTTCATTTTTCACGTTGACCCTGTATCGTTATTTGACTCGGAAGTGCAATCGGCGGAGGGACGTTTGGGCTTATTTTCTAATTGTTTTCTGTTTCGCCGTTCAATTTCGTAAAGAGTTAACAAAACGTTGACTATTAACCCGTAAACAAAAAAGAAAATGAGGCACAACATATTGCGAGGGCTATGATAGCAAATGATATTTAAATTGCTAGTACGTGCTATATGTAACAAACTAGAGAGGTAAGAGGCAGTTTTAATTGGATCCTATTTGTCACATTAGGCGGAGCGTAAGTAAAGAGATAATATCATTGGATAGGTTAATTAAGGTGGAGTTAGAAAATAAGCCTATAATTATAAGTCTGACAAGAATAACAAATATAGAAATAAAGATTTTTTAATAACAAACAATATAATATATACAATAACAAATATTTATATGAAAAACCCACCACCATTTAAAAAGATTAAACACCGGTCGACCCAAACCCCCCACTGCCGCGTGCCGTCGGGGTCAAAGTCTAGAAACAACATAAAAATGTGTTACGTGCTGAAACCTAAATTAAAAACTTGAAAATATTTACCGCCGTTTCCACCGGTCTTAGCAATATAACCGGGGTCACTATCAATTGGGCAAGCCTATTGCCCCGCCGAATATTGTAGGCGGTGTCCCCGACGTTGGCTATGACGACTTTTATGGGTCCCCGATAGTCGGCGTCTATTATTGTTAAGAATTATTATACTTTTAAGCACTATAAAATAACTAATAAACATACCTATCGTCCCCTCGGCGACAAACAGCCCTTGGGCTGTTAAGCTGCTACGGCCAACAAGGCGGCCGTAGCTGTTCTCGGGCAGCATCACGCCTAACCCAGTCGACACGATTTTGATACCGTGAGGGTCGATTACGGTATCCACTGGACAATATAAGTCCAGTCCGGCCGACTGGGGGGTGGCACGACGGGGAGTAAGCGCTGCCGGATGGATTTTAATCACGGGCAGGCAGGGCAAACGAGGAGCGGTAGAGAAAGACATCTTAAAGTTTTTGGGACTGGTGTTTCAGAAACAGAAGTTAAACAACTGATAACTTTCATTTTGAAACACGGGGCCTATATACAAAATTAGCGAGGTCAAATCTAATAGTGTCTAGCCAATACTTTCAAGATTTTTAAAATTTAATAAATAGCCAAAAAGTTAATTAGATATATAGGTATAAAATTACAAAATCTCTCCGAGGTCTAAGTTTTTTTTTCGTATGCAAAAAAGTTGTCTAGGTGTGTTTTAAATAATTCAAACGAGATCGTGTTATATAAAAAACCCTTGTTGAGTTCGAGCAGCGGCAGCAGCGGGAGTGACTCGGAGGGTAGTGGCGGAGAGGAACACGCACAGGTAAACCGGTACTACACAATTGAGCGACAGATTGACAAAACGAGTCGCAAGTGGCATTGTAAACAAATCGATTTGCGTATAGCTTTCAAAAATCTGGAAGACATTCCAACGCGAGATTTTTTTCGAATTTTTCGAAAAATTCTCGACGAAGTTATACGCAAATTAGTAACCGAGAATCCCGGGTATAATCGGGTTCGATTTGTTTTAAGCTCCCCCGGATTGACGACCCCCGTTAATATTAAATTTATAAAAATTGACAAATTCACCAGTAAGCGAATTATGCGCACCATCTATAGAGTAACGCAATCTAGTCGGGACTTTGTCTTTAATGGCGAAGATTTTCAGTTTGATATAATTTTTCTAAACCTCGATGCAAATATAGGAACTTATTATAAATCTATAAAAAATAGAACTTTGGTTAATTTGGATTATTTCGTTAAACAAAATAACCAATTTATTTTTATGGAGAATAATGATAATCTCTGTTTTGCTCGAAGTTTAGTTCTGGGTAAAGAGATGGCCGATCGCAACTTTTATCAACAAAATAAGCAAGGTCCGCCCTTTAACCAGGACAATTTTAACAAACTGAGACGCAATAGCACTCTTCAAGGTAATATTGCGAAAATCTTGCACAGAAAAGCGGGAGTCCCCGAAGGTTTTGTTACTCTAGAAGATATTCAAAAATTTCAAAATTATTTAGCTCCCTATTATCGAATCGTAATCGTTGATGCTGCGAATAATTTTACCATATTTTTCAAAGGACCCCAAGCTCCTAAATTTATCTATTTATTAAAAATTGGCGACCATATCCACCCCGCGAAAACTTGGCATGGCATGATGGGCGGTGTTACCTCTTGCGATTTATGCTTGAGATCGTTTTACAAACGTGAATTGCTAAAAGAGCATAAATGCCCCGAGGATACAAAACCCTATATATGTTTTCGGTGTCAAGGAGAAGCTTTTCATTTAACCAACGAGGATGTTTTAAAACGTTGCGATGAATGCCACCGCTACTTTTTCCCGGGCCCCTGCTACGAAACTCATTTACTTAATGGCACCTGCGCGAGCCAAAAACGATGTTTAGAATGTGGGCGACTGATGGGTGACGACCACGACTGCAATCCCGAATGCTCTCAATGTAAAATAGTCCATCCGCCAGGTGAACATTTTGTTATGCCTTTGGAAACCAAAATGAAAGCCTCGCGGTTTATTTATTACGACATTGAGACTATTCTTAGAAATAATATCCACGTCCCCATTTTACTAGTTTGCGACGTAGAGACTGAAGCTGGCTTTGAAACCAAAATTTTTTACGGCGCCAATTGCGTCGAGCAATTTTTAAATTATTTATTTAGCGTAGAGCAGGTAGTTTTGACTGGACAGAAACGTAAAACGTACCAACCGCGCTTTACTAACACTCAAGTCGTAGCTCATTACGCGAAAGCTTTTGATAACTTCTTAATTCTTAACGCTTTAGTCCATAGACACGTCACCCCTGCCGTTATTTTTGACGGCAGTAAAATTCTCATGATTCATCTCGAGGGACCGCAAATTAGATTCCTCGATAGCTTTAATTACATTAGTCAACCTCTGCGTAATTTCACCAGCATGTTTAGCCTCGGCGATGTGGCGAAAGGATTCTTTCCATTTGATTTTCATACCGAAGAAAATCTTAATTACATTGGCGTCATCCCTGAAGCTTCGTACTTTAACGTAGCTCAAATGAAAGCCAATGATTATCGAGATTTTCAAACTTGGTACGCGTCAATGGAAGGATCTATTTACAACATCAAAGAGGAGCTTATTAAATATTGCATTCAAGACGTCAAAGTCCTGAGACAAGGCGTCGAAGCTTTTAGAAAAATTTACGTAGATCTAACCAAATTAGACCCTTTCTGCTTAAAAAATATTACTTTGGCGGGTGCTCTAACCACTATTTATCTTAACAATTACTATAAACCTTACAGCATGGGTATTGTTCCTTCTAACGGCTATAACGCAAAATTTAATCACAGTCAAATTAGCTTAAAATATCTCGCTTGGGTGGAGAAAACTGAAAATATAAAATTGCGCACTGCTTTAAGCTACGGGGGCGAGTACCGCGTGGGTCGCTATTTAGTCGACGGCTATAGCGAAACTCCTCCCAAAATCTACGATTTCCACGGTTGCTACTTTCACGGTTGTCCATGCCAAAAACTTAATGCCTACAATACCCAACTCAAAGCCAGCAACAGATTTCTGTACGAGCGGACCCTAGATAGAGAGCTGTTTATTAAAGAGAAGATGGTCGGGTATGAATATACCTCGATCTTTGAGTGTCAATTTGCTAAGCTTTTAAAAGAAAACGCCGAAGCAAAGGCTTTCTGCAAAAGTTTAACTTTTCGACCTCAAATATCAGCCCGTAGCGCTCTCTATGGGGGACGGACGGAAAATTTTGTTCTTAACTGCCACGTGCAAGGTGAGGAGAAAATTTTCTACAAGGATATTATTTCTTTGTACCCGAAAGTTTGTCGCGATTGTCCGTACCCTAGCGGCCACCCCATAATCTATAGCAGAGATTTTGACAAATCGCCAGGGTGGTATTTTGGCGTTATGAGTTGTCGTCTGCTTCCCCCTCAAGATCTCCACATCCCCTTAATTCCCTTCCGCAGCGGTGGTAAATTAGCCTACGCCCTCTGTCGCACGTGTCTAGAATTGCGAGCGGAAATCTGCGATCACACTGTCAACGAAAGGGCTTTCGAATCAGTCTGGCCAACGGTTGAAGTCTATGCCGCTATGGAACATGGTTATAAACTCCTCGATATATTCGAAGTGTACCATTATCCAAAAACGGAATATTTCTTTGCCCAGTACATGACTGATTTTATCGCCCTAAAAGTGAAGAATTCCGGATTTCCCGCTCACGCTCAAACGCCTCTGCAAAAAGAGGCGTATATCGCTGATATAAACAAGAATGAAAAGCTTTCTCTGACCGTGGCGGATATTCAATCAAATCCTTCACTGCGTAATATCGCTAAAATTAATTTAAATTCTCTTTGGGGTCGCATGGCTCTGAATACGGGAAAGATTCGCAGCATCTTTATCAACAATTATTACGAATTGATACGATACGCGAGCGATTACACTCTGGAATTAGTCGACTTACGGCCAGTTACGGAGTCGATCGCTCTCTTATCGTACAAAGCCAAAAGCGATTACGTTTCGGACTACAAACTGGGGTCGGCCATTGTGGGGAGCTTCGTCTCGTGCTACGGGCGACTCGAATTGAACAAGATGTTGCTTCAATTAGACCGCGCAGCCTTGTATTGTGACACCGACTCAATAATCTACCGCCATCTACCGGGAAAGTTTGACATTCCAACTGGCAATCATATTGGTTGCTGGGCGGACGAACTCGGCGGTGATTATATAACTTCCTTTTGTAGTACCGGTGCCAAAAGTTACTCGTTTCGCACTAGCAAAGGAAAAGAAGTCAAGAAAATTAAAGGGTTGACGTTAAATCGAGAAAATCTTGAAAAACTTGACTTTGAAACCTTTGAAAGTGTAGCGATGAATCCGGAAAAGGAAGTTACAGTCAATGTCCCTTTTAATTTTAAACGGGATAAATACAAGCTGCAGCTAGAGGCCGTTAAAATCACCAAAAGATTTCGCCAAACCTCGAATAAGAGATTGTTGAACGCCGATTTGACAACCAGTCGACCCTACGGTTTCAAAGAGGCAACACCCGCTTCAACATCTCTCTCGCATGAATTACGAGGCTAGGCGAAGACATACTTTTGAGGGCTTGTGGGAATCTTGCGTTCCCATCGAAGCCCTGGCCAAAGACGGTTTCTATCTTGCAGATGTAGAAACACAGACGACGCGCTGCGCCTTTTGCGGCATCGCCTTGTACCAGTGGCGTTGCACGGACCATCCATCGAGGGAACATCGGAAACACAGCCCATCGTGTCCGATGGTTTCCAAAAAACCGTGCAACAACAAACCACTGCGTCAGGGGTTTCCCGACTTCCCGACCAGCGAGGGCGAGGATGTTTGCGAGCCTCTAATCCAAACATGCCCAGCCATCAACAACGAGCGGTCGGGAACCGAAAAAGTGCGCGTGCGCATAAATCCGTCGTGTTTTCTTCTGTAGTGCGTGTGTACCAACTACCCTCCGAGTCTCGCGTCAACTTTAACCTCCTCAACGTGCAACGCTTCCGCCAGCGTTGTCTGGAATTAGAAGAGAAACTTTTTAAAAAAACAATTACTTCATAGGGGATTTTTTTTTTTGGGTAAAAGGGTTTCGTTTATATTGTTTAAATATTTTTTAATTTGTGTTTATTAAGGGTCTTTGGGTTTTGGGTTAATTGTATTTTTGATTATATATATATAAACTGTCAATTAAAATAAAAATGTTTATTAATCAAGATGAATCCAACCGAGTCAGTCTCGCATTCTTTAAAGTTCCAAACACCCGCCCAGTTTCTAATCGTGGGGCCAACGCAAGCGGGGAAGAGTTTTCTTTTAAGTAACTTATTGCAAAATCATCAGCTTATGTTTGACCCACCGCATAAAAAGGTTATTTATTGCTACGCCGCCTGGCAGCCAAACTATGAAAAATTGAAACAATTGATTCCGGGAATTCAATTTATTCAAGGCTTGCCAACGGCGGATCCGGACTTTTGGGAAATGAATCGCGACTCCTACTTGATACTAGACGACTTAGCTAGCCAATTATTTAAACAAGCTCATATTGCCGATTTAGTGTGCGTGACGTCGCATCATTTAGGGTATACGGTTATTATTATTACTCAACAACTGTTTCCCAAGGGTAGCCAATCGCGGATAATTTCTCAAAACTCTTCCTATTTTATAATAATGAAAAATCCTCGAGATGTCGCCTCTATTAGATATTTGGCGCAACAAATAAGTCCAGATAACCCGAAGCGTATTACGGAGGCGTACAGACTAGCCACTAGAGAACCCTATAGCTATTTGTTAATTGATTTAAAACAAGAAACTCCGGAAAATTTACGATTAAGGTCGCGAGTTCTACCTCACGAATCACCTATGTATGTCTATGTCGATTAAATTTAATTGTCATTTGAATAATGGCCCCACGCGTTAAACGTCGATCAGCAAAACGCTCCCGGCTCGTCGTAGCGCGTCCCTCGACCAAGTTTGCCAAATTTGTCCCTTATTTACAGAGTTTGCGTCAAACTAGCTGTAAACAACGGCGAACCCTCTTAAACAATAGTAGCGCGCCTCAATTAAAGAGCATTCAGACAATTTGTAAGAATTTAAAGGGCGGGGGCATTTATTTGAGTAAAGATCGCAAGAAAAAGCTAGCAAAGTACAAGAAAATTATTAGACAACTCGGATCAAGTACCTTGTCGCAGAAAAGCAAAAAAAAGCTGTTGTTGCAGCAATCAGGTGGTTTTCTTACGACGTTGCTTGCCGCAATCTTGCCTTCGATTGTCCAAGCCATAGCTGCTAAACTATGAAACAAATGGTTCTTGTGCCCGCTAGCGCAGTAACTTCAACAGCTGCCCAAGAGCACTCTGCTTTGGACCGAGAGATTGAGGATATTTTAAAATCGCCATTGAATGCCTACGATAAATTATATAAATATTTAGACGCTTTTAAGAAATATTTAAGTATCGAGAAACAAATTCCTTTACCTAAATTTGAGGTCGTAACACAGGCAATGTCTAATGTCCCCACGCCGCCATTACCGGTCACCCCTAAAATGCCCCCGCGAAAAAAACAATTGTCATGGCCGAGCTATGCCACGTCATCACCGACAACAAGCGCTTCGGGCAGTTCTTTTACTACGCCTAAACGAGCCGAGCCTCGGCAAAAGGTTTTCAAAAGCGAAACGGCTGCGGGGACACCAACACCAGAAGATTTTTACCAACAATTTGGGCCGACCTATGTTGGAGATATGGTGAAACGGCAAGCCGAAGTTCTTGCAAATCATTTGCAAAACACATTTTTCACGCCAAAAAGAGAGCTAGAAGAAGGAGCTGTCGGTTATGCAAATCGTGACGACGATTTACAAGAGGAAATTGTCGATGAACAAGAGAATTTAGCGGAGGAAAACGGGGACAATTTAACGGACTTGGAAAACTTGTTTGAGACGGCCTCCGCTAAACAGAAAAACAAGAAAAAAAAGAAAAAACCTCGGAAGAAGAAAGACGAACTCCAAAACTTAGGACCGCTGGTTCCATCTAACGAGAGGAGAAAGAGGCATAATAAATGGCGCGATATTGATTAATAAAAAAAAATGTAATATTTAGACAAATAAAAAATTGTTTTATTGCGAACAATATCTGTGTACATGTTTTTTTAAATGTAAAGATAAATATAATAAAGCGACATAGTCGTTAAGTTTAAGATTCTGGTCATAGATGGCGTCTAATATCGTCTTTCTAGCTACGCCCTTACAGCGGAGTGCTAGGTACAGACAACAATGGACGCCACACAGTTGAAAGAATGGATGTTGAATTTGTTGTTTATTGTAAACAACTCGTTTCCCGTATCGTTTTAAATTAACTTTATAGTATCGCGGCGAATTTCCGTAAGTGCAAAACATTTCCACCGTGTCATTGTTAGAAAAGCACGCTATCCAATGTTCTCCAGCCTCTCCAGCTGCTTCATTATTGAATATAAAGCAAAATTTGGACCTTTTTGGCCGTTCTGGGAGTCTGTTTACTGGGAAGCATCCTAAATAGTAGGGTCGCGTTCTTTTGTCGCAAGTTAAGAGAGCGTTTATTTGCGAAGTGTTCATAATTTATTCTTGACAAGACCCGTCTCGGGTAACGAGACTTTTTGTAATTCGGCGCTGTAGAAAACACCCAAAATTTGTTCCCCCTTTAAATCCGCTACGCTATAGACGGGTGGTGACCTGGGTATGACGTCAACAACGCGAAATATTTCGTCAGTAAAGGTGCCTCCCGAGCTGGTTTTTCTAAATACTCTACTAGCTATAGAGAGACGCACGTAGTCGCCAACTTTAAGCCTCGGTGCGTATCGAGTAATGCCGTTTGATTTCCCGTACAGTTTATTCCAAATGATTGATTCGTTATCTATATTAACATGAGCCGGTGCAATTCCAGTAGTTGAATGAACCCGTTCATTATAGGCTTGAGTAATTAAAGGTAAATATTTAACGTAATTTTTATTCCCCGTGGCCGTAATAACCCGGGCAATTTGTTCCTTAATTGTTCTAATAAAGCGTTCCGCTAAACTAGCCTTATGCTGACTCCTGGCAAAATGTATTTGCACATTGTTTCGTTTCAAGAAGGAGGCAAAGTTGCGCGAACTAAATTCACCCCCGTAGTCCGTGTATATTTTTAAAGGGATCCTCTCTCGAAATATTTTTTTAAAAGCTTCGATAACCTCGCCAGATGTTTTGTTTCTAAGAGGTACTGTCCATCCGTAGCGGCTTAAGACGTCAATGACGCACAAAACATAGCGAACATTTTTATTAAAACGTTTTAATTTCGGTAGATCCAACAAATCAGCTTGAAAAACGTCAT
Source organism: Phalangium opilio (assembly GCF_054372755.1). Taxonomy (NCBI): domain Eukaryota; kingdom Metazoa; phylum Arthropoda; class Arachnida; order Opiliones; family Phalangiidae; genus Phalangium; species Phalangium opilio. The sequence continues at coordinate 329,747 of NW_028324150.1, forward strand.
CGATAGTCGAGGCGTACACTTGGTTAGTTTTGAATCGGAATTTTCGAAATCGATGTTTCGTATAGGCGGGCTGTTTCTCGAGAAAGGCGATTAATTTTGCTTTTGGCACGTCCGGTAAGGCCTTTTGTAATCTGGCTAGCGACCCATAAGCGGCCGGATTTGCCACGTCGTAATAAATTTTTCTAATTTTAGCATCCATGTCTTGACAAGTATAAATAACGACTAAATGGTTTCCCAATAAACAACTTTATTTAATACACGCAAAGGTATTTTATAAAAACAATATCAGTTAAACAAATACGATATATCAATACATTTATCTTAATAGCCATAAATCAAGGCATTCTTTAAATCGGCAAAACTGTTGACAAAATAAGCGTAAATATCCTCTTGATCCTCGATCCATCCATGGTCGGTCTCAAATTGATGCAAAATTTTCTCACGATCCAGTTGAGGCAGCGCTTCGTGCAAATTACGCTCGACTCGATCGCTGAAATTTGTGTCAAATTCCGAGCAGCTTTGAGAGTGGCATATTTGTTTTCGACACTCGACGTTGGCGCAAGTGGAAGTGACGTCAAACAAGGTGGTAGTGAGCTCGTTTAAAATTAATTCGCGCATGCGACAGACAGCTATCCCTTTAGCCTTGAGATCCTCGTCAATCAACGGCTTTAAGTCGATCAACGTCTGCCATCCTGTTTTGTTCAGGCTAAATCCTTCGCTGGTGCTAAAGTTGAGGAAATAACGACTGCCGCTACCTCGTTCATAGTATCGAAGATCGATTAGACGTTCATCTTTCGAGTTGACGAAGCATTCCAGCTTGATGCGCTCTTTGACGGGCAACCAAATATGATAGCGAGGTATTTTTCCGTCAAAAAAGGACGTGAGTTCATTTTGAAACCGAAACAAAGCGTACCAGGCGTTAGGTTTTAATATAGTTTTTGTACGCGTATCCGATCTTTGAATTAATATTTTAGGTTCAATTGATTCAATGACGCAAATGTCGAGCTTTGGCGTGACGGTGTGTACTTGGTGCATCTTGGCTCGCGACTGATATTGTATTTATAAAGTTTTAGTCTTTTATACGTTGGGGTGATTATAAATAATTTCTCTGTTTTTAGATATTATTAACTGATTGTTTGGAAATTCGGCCATGACAATACACGTGACGTTTTCGGTTAGCGGAGAACTAAATCTTAACGATAATCGCAAGTTACCAGTCTGGGGCATGGAATTTAAACCTAACGAAGCGAGATGTTCTCTACTCAAATCAAAAACAACGACAAAAAAGCCCTTCTTATATAAATCGTAAGAAATTATATTTCCTCGGTCAAGACCTAATATCTCGAGACCCTCGAATAAAGAATTGTAACATCTAACGTACTGGTCGTCGTCAAAATTAGGCGTAAACGGGATATCGGGATAATTTTGAGAATTTAAAGAGAATTGCATGAAATCGAGTTTGAAATGTTGGAGATCCAGGGGGTTAGAAGTTGCTTCCCCTACAAATTTTTTATTAGTAACGAAAGCCACGACAGTTCGCGAGGGTAATTGCCCCGTAAACAAGCTGTCCCTAATAAAATCTTGCGTTCCGGTGGTTATTAAGAAATTTTTCATAACAATAGAGTTTACTTCGTAGCGAGCGTTTATTCCCGAGTTTAACATCTGGGCGTGAGCTAGTTGCAGTTCGGGATTAACCTCAATTTCGCGCGTAAACAAGGTGCATTCCGTTAAATCAATCTTATACTTTTTGCCCTGCTCATTGTGAATAATAGCGAAATCCGTGGAGCTTCGATGAAGTCTAATTCGCACCTCGATATTATCTAGTAAGAATTTGGGCGTTTTGAACATATCCAAAAATAATTCGCCAATTACATCGCACGTCTTTGATTGGGCCACGCGTTTAGCGCGACGACCAATACCATTATTTTCTTTGTTAATATTGGCATCTGCTAAAGCCGTCGCCGGTTCGATAATGGTATCCAAATAATATAACATAGAAGTTAACCAGGAATTGGCCGCCGTTTGTCCATAATTTAAAAGTATTTTAAAATAGGCCATATATGGGTACATATTATTAGGTTGCTGGACAGCGACGCCATTAAGAAATAATTCTACTTGACAAAATAGCGAGGCAATTATTAAATTTGTCACCGAGACTTTCTTTTCCGCATCTGGAACGACCGTGCCGTCCTCGTGCAAAACGCGAAATTTTACTCTCAAAAGAGTTTTAGTCAAATCATGATAATTGTTAGAGGGAGGAATGATAAATTCTACATATTTAGCATTAGTTAGTGGGGCAATGGGATAATGAGCAGTCGTTTTAGTCCCCACAATATTATTATTCACCACTGGCTTTTCAAATACTTCAAAGTCGGAAAGAACACTTTCGTAGGTCGACATGATTAGTCTAGAAAATCGCGTTTAGTGCGTCGCTTAACACGTTTGCTCCGGCTTGTTTTAGCAGTCCTCTTTCGTTTTCGGCCCGTCCCGCTTTGAGTGTTGACGAACCGGTCCACGCCTTTATGTAGTAGGGAATTTATAGATTGTTTGACATTTCTTTTAATCGATTCTCGAGGTGATATTCCGGGGTTTTGGGCATCGCTAATTACTCTACTCGTTAACCCAACAGCTTCGGACGCTAAAGTACTAATGGCCGGCCTAATAAAGGGTGTAATTTTGCGCAATAAAGAATTAAAGATACCGCCAACACTAAAACGACCTCCGGATTGGAAAACGTTTGCGTGTAAAGCCGGAAGGGAGGATCCTCTTTGGAAATACAGAGTGTATCTATTAGGTACCATTGCTTCTGGGCTATTGACGTCGACGCCTAAAAAACAGTTTAATATATACTTTGCCCAAATTAAACGGAATATTTTCCCCGTAATCGGATTTCAATTCAATTTCAATTTCTTGTATATCGCTGGTTGAAATTGGATAAAAGTCGATATTATTAAATATTTCCTGGTTCTCCTCATCTAGCAGCGAAAAAGCCGGCATTTTTATGAAACGTAGCAGAGGAGCTTGACCACCACCCACTACTTGTTGACGGATAATATTGGTATAAACAAACATGGCATCGACGCCTCTCATGATATCAGCGGGATACTCCGAAGTCTCGTTATTGATATACCGATCCAACTGATTACTACTAAAACCTAGCAATCGTCCCAGTCCTCGGCCGGGTGTTGTTTTGGGAAACAAAATGGAAACCGTATCGTTCAGTTTTGAAACCGTCACGGTTCCGTCTACATTCTGCGTAAATTTTAGACTTTTCCTATGCGCCGGGGACATGGCTTCGCCCATGGCACTTAAAACATCGCTAATATGATAATAAACCCCGGGAGGAATTTCACATGCAAAATTGTCAACTCGTTTGCCTTGAGGGTTATCCTGTTGATATCCGGGTAGGGACGGCTGGTCAGCCATATTTGGGTCTTCTGGAAATCTATCCACATCGTATTCGCTAGTCCAAAAATTATTATCCGCTGTCAGGGTCATTATTCTTAATCGAGGATTTACCAGAGCCACTCCCGAATGACTGTGTTGAAAAAATTCTCCCTCTTCGGGAATGTTAAATAACTTGGCCATTGGTCCAGCTACCGAGACGCGAACACCTGGCTCTATTTCGATACGAACATAAAATCTATCTTCCAGAGCATTTTTGAGAATGTACATTTTAAAATACTGGCGAGGCATATATTCTTGAACCCCCAATAACTGGTTTATGATTTTTAAATGTAAAGAGAAGGGAATTACGGCCCCGCTTGCCGTAAAATCGCAAATATAATCGCCCGCGGGTATTTTGATTTTTGCGACACTAGTCTTAGTAAATAGATACATTAGTGAGTCATGAACGCGATAATTTACAAATGTGTCATTAGTTGTTTTGAAATGCGTAAAATTACGCTCTAAAGGTTTAGTGGATAGAAACGTCCCACCAACGTATTCAGCTTCTAAATTTAATATATCACGCAATTCCTTTGGGAAGAGCATTTCAATTTTTGCCGGACAATGGATTCTAAAATAATGCTCCGCTCCTTGCTTAATAACGCTAAATTCGGCCTGATGTAATCTTAAAGGGTCAAAATTGCGCGCAGTTATTTGGAGGTTTTCGGCAATTTCTTCATAAATCTTATAATCATCTGTCGATCTAAACTCGCCTGACACTTTAAAAAAGAAATAAAGCCAGGGTTCTTCCCAGGGGGTATAGCGCTTTATGGTTCTATTGACTCGATATTCTATGTATGCATTGTCTTTGTCTATAGTATATTCTTCTAACGTCATGCTCAAGGGTCCTAGTTGGTGTTTTCCGGAGTAATATCTATCGGGGTCAGCGCCAAGCAATTTAGCTACTTGGGGAGAAAATTTAATTTCCACCCATTCTGGTGTTTTGAAATTATACACGATAGCATACCCCCAATTATCTACTGTGTGGTATGTTACTTGAATTTTTTTAAATACTAATTTTTCTAAAGTGTTGGCTACGGCTCGATAAAGCCCTTCGGCGTTTTTCTCTGGCGTTTTACTGGCTTTAAAAGTTTGAGGTAAGAACAATACTGTGTAATTGTCATAATCTTCAGGGTTAATAGGCTTAGGCTCTTCGGGAATAATTGGTTCAGGCTTTTTTTTCGGCGGATCAACCGGCTGCGGAAACAAGGGTTTTTCATCAACCGGTGGTGGGGAGGGAGTCGGTAATACGGGTAGCTCTGGAGATGAGGGGGGTGTGGGCGAAGGTGTGGGTGTTAATGGTTCAAAGGGGGCGAGGGGTGGAGTGGAGGGTTTTGGGGGTGGTGGCGGAGAAGAGGCTTTCGGGGGCGGTGGTAGGGTTTGTTTCGGGGCTGGTGGTGCTGGTGCCGGTGGAGGAGAGGGAGGTTTTGGGGGTGGTGGCGGAGAAGAGGCTTTCGGGGGCGGTGGTAGGGTTTGTTTCGGGGCTGGTGGTGCTGGTGCCGGTGGAGGAGAGGGAGGTTTTGGGGGTGGTGGCGGAGAAGAGGCTTTCGGGGGCGGTGGTAGGGTTTGTTTCGGGGCTGGTGGTGCTGGTGCCGGTGGAGGAGAGGGAGGTTTCGGGGGTGGTGGCGGAGAAGAGGTTTTCGGGGGCGGTGGTAGGGTTTGTTTCGGGGCTGGTGGTGCTGGTGCCGGTGGAGGAGAGGGAGGTTTTAGGGGTGGTGGCGGAGAAGAGGCTTTCGGGGGCGGTGGTAGGGTTTGTTTCGGGGCTGGTGGTGCTGGTGCCGGTGGAGGAGAGGGAGGTTTTGGGGGTGGTGGCGGAGAAGAGGCTTTCGGGGGCGGTGGTAGGGTTTGTTTCGGGGCTGGTGGTGCTGGTGCCGGTGGAGGAGAGGGAGGTTTTGGGGGTGGTGGCGGAGAAGAGGTTTTCGGGGGCGGTGGTAGGGTTTGTTTCGGGGCTGGTGGTGCTGGTGCCGGTGGAGGAGAGGGAGGTTTTGGGGGTGGTGGCGGAGAAGAGGCTTTCGGGGGCGGTGGTAGGGTTTGTTTCGGGGCTGGTGGTGCTGGTGCCGGTGGAGGAGAGGGAGGTTTTGGGGGTGGTGGCGGAGAAGAGGTTTTCGGGGGCGGTGGTAGGGTTTGTTTCGGGGCTGGTGGTGCTGGTGCCGGTGGAGGAGAGGGAGGTTTCGGGGGTGGTGGAGGAGAGGAGCGTCTCGGGGGTGGTGGAGGAGGGGTTATTTTGGGTGGTGGTGAAGGTTTTCGTTTTGGAGGAGGGGTTATTTTGGGTGGCTGTGGTTGTACAGGTACTACGGGCTTAGCTGCAGTAATAGGAATTGGAAGAAAGGGAGTAGTTCGCGGTAAAATAGGTATAGATGGCGGTACAGGTCTATATTCTGGCTGGGGCTTTTTTCTTATCGACGGAACCTCGTGGCTTGTTTTACGTTTAATGGCAGCTTTAGGAATGTACTTGTAGTCAAATTTTTTTTTAAAACTATCTCCAACATTATCAATTTCGATTTCCACGTAATTATTAGTGTAATTTAAACTTATATTTTTAGCATGCTTTGATACAGGATATTTGGATATATATGGAACATCTTCGTAATTATTCTCTTTAAATTCAAATAGCGTGGTCAAGGGGGAATCAGCTGGTATTTTGAACCGTATGTTCTCCTCTCCTAAAACTTGCAGGTAAACGGGAAAGTTTGTATCTAACTGTTTTCCCAGGGCCCCGTCCTTATATTTATTGACTAATTTAAAAGATAATTTGCCTTTTAAATACGGATGACTGTTTACATCATCATTTAACAGCTCGACAAAATTTTGGGGTAGTTCGTACTCTTTGGTCTTGGTATAACGATTGACAGGTATCTCTATTTTTTGATATTCAACAGGCTCTCTAACAGCTGCATCGTTGCCATGGTTTGGGTCACTTACAACCTGAATTTCAAACTTGTTAAACTCTTCGCTTATATTCACCCAATGATTTGGAAATATGATTTCTGCCAACCCAACTTCATAATCGCTACTCAAGTTAAGAGGTTGATGCAAATAATTTTTAAAACTTGATTGGGTATTGTTTGGGTATATATCTAAACACGTATTAGACGCTAAAGTTAAAAAAAAGTCGTCATTCATGACTAACGCCTGTTTATCAACTAACCCCAACTTCTTAAACAAACCTTATTTTATACATAAAAAGATCGGCCATAGCTCGGTAGACTGGCCGGGATTTGAACTCGCCACCTTTTTAGGTATTACATTAGTAGACCCTGCCTTTAACCACTGAGCTATGGACGATCTTAAAATACACGCCGTTTATCTTCATCAAAAAAAACTTTAAAAAATTCTTAAACTTTTAAAGTCGTTACCCTTGAAAAATCTACGTAGCTAGGTAATTGACCTTACCCGATTCCGATAAAAAAGACAACGCCCTGACTAGTTCGAGCCGGTTTTCAACTTGTTTGATGCAGTTATTATATAAGACGTTGGGCTTTAATAGTACGTTTCAGGGTGTGGTCGACAGGGTGTGGTCCTTAAAAAATAAATTTTTTTATCTAGAGAACTTGTTTAATATTAAATCTGCTCTCGGTCATTTAGTATATAAGCTCTGTGTTTCGCGGAGAAAGTTATCAGTTGCTCAGTTATGCTCTTAAAAGTCCAACTAAAGATGTCTTGCTTTAACTCGTGCCGCTTTTGTTGGGTGAGTAAAGACCAAACTCAATTTTCCAACGGAAAAGGGACCAATTTCGATTATGCCAACTGTCTCTTCTCGGGCATTGCCTGAAAAGGGACCAATTTCGATTCATGGGATAGATTTACGTAGCTTTTCAGTACAATCCCTGCTTTGCCACATTTGATTGCACCGAAAAGCTGCGTAAATTTGTGTGAAGTCGCATTTTTTTTTCGCGTCCCACCACTCAACGTCGGCCATAGTTCGTGACCAAATGCAAGAGATTTACGTCAGAAATCCGGAAAATTTGGTCACGGATGATGTTGAGGAGGTTCATGAATCGCCCTTCATTGCAGTGTGATATGCGTCCATACAACGGACTATTGCAATGAAGGAAAATCGAGTTTAAATTAAGTCCTGCTACTTCTTCCGCCGCAAGACTTAATTTGACGTGTTTTCCATTGGTCTCTTGAAAGTTGCGTAAAATTTGTGTGAAGTCGGCTCAGCCATTAGAATGCACGAGCAAAGCCTTTTGGTTGTGGTTCGATTTCTTTCGCAAGGTCGGGCTGACACTGCAATGAAGGAGAAGTTCTGGCTCAAACAACCAGACCAGAACAAGACGACCAGACCCCACAGTGGCTCGGATGTAACTTCCTTCGGGAGGTAAAGGGTCAACGAAGAATTTTATAGGACATGGCCCGTACAACCCGACAAGCCCTGCCACCGCATAAGGTTCTGCGTACCCTGCACCAACTGGAGCACGTTCTTTTCAGTGAGGCCTTGACTTTGATGTCCTTCTCAAACTTAACAGCTGTTCGCTCGATCAACGTGGATAGGATTCGGAGCCGAAATGCCCAAGATCTTCATGAATCAATGGAGGCATGTACTACCAGAGTGCCTGAAAAAAGCTAGTAGCCGACCCCCCGCTAGAGTGAATGCCACGTTGATGTCGTGAAATTGTTAATAAAAACGCTGCGCTAATTACGATTTAAAGACCGGCTTTCAGTTAAGATTTTGACTAAAATATCAAGTTTTGAAAATCAAAATGTCACTTTGAGCAAGATGCTTTTTACGCTAGAGACAAGAACAATTACCTTCAAAATTTCGATTTAAAGACTGGTTTTCATTAGCGGTAAAAGTAGCGGTAAATATTTCTGGTTTTAATTTAATTTTTGTTTATATTTATATTCTTGTTATTCTCTATTTATATTCTTGTTATTCTCTATTTTATTGTATATATTATTTGGTATTTGTTATTAAAAAATCTTTATTTATATATTTGTCTTTGTTTCTCAGACATACTTTAAAGGTTATTTTTATGGCGGGAAATTCAAACGAGAATCTTACAAAATAACTAGACTGGTTTATTAAAAGAACTACAGCCTCCGAGGGTTAAGCCGAGCTTGTTTTGGGGAAAAAATGGGTAAAACCCCTCTAAAGAGTCATAGCATGCTGGAAGGTAGGGTTGGTCAGGTAGGAGTTTAGCTTAATCTTTGGGTGGAAGTTTGGTGGATGGGGAGAGGGCGGCCATCTTGGGGTGGCGGCCATCTTGGATGTCTGCATATCTAGGTAGTCCCTACTACTGCCGCACTCTTTAAAGTAATTTGAACGTAATCTGTAGGTCTATACCTACTAAGAACACATTTGGTTACGGTACATACACTAGCGACGGGATCTTCAGTAACTCTAAGAACAATCTCTCGGCCATACATGTTAAAATGTTTGTAAAATCTCTCACTCTGACCTATTATCTCGCAAGAGGGTACGGTGTCAATAGGTGTGGGCTGGTCCGTTTCTCCTCCTCCCCATTGTACATCGATTTCATCGTCAGAAAGCGCCTCTTCAGAACCGTTCTCCCTCTCTAAGGTATCGTTCAATAGTGTCTCTTCTACGGGTGGTCCTTGATCCGTTCGGTCTAAAAATGCGGCTATCTCTTTGTCATATTGCGAGCTGTTGAAGTCGGCGATTAGTGTTTCTTCTTCTTGTATAACCCGTTCAATTTCTTCTTGTCGTTTCGCCATACGATCTGAGTATTCAGTTATTAAGGGGCTAGGAATTAGATTCCTTAGGTTTTCCAATTGTTCTAGGGTATTACAGTCCTCGGGTGTTCGAGCAACTGTTTTCATATACTCGAGTAAGTCGAGGCAAGCTTGAATGACATTTAAGTCACCCTGTACTACGAATTGTGGTAGAGTCTGCGGTCCGTACACCGGATCTAGTCGCAGATAGGTGCATAGGAAGAAATAAAACTCATATATTATACGTAACGGCCAGGGTCTATTTATAGTCAGTTCGTTCAAAGTTGTACGGAGAGTTTCAAGATCCATGTTTAGCTTTCGATGTTTGAAGATCGACTGTGTATTTTGATCATTTCCTCGGCCCCTTTTATACTAAATTTCATAATAAAAACGCGCAAATTCCTCAATCATTTAACAATAGCCTGATTTATTGCTTAGCAGACACCAGATGTTTTCTCACAATGCATTTCTGACACAAGCCTGTTAATATTTTACCGATTTTATAATAAAATTAAACGCTGGATTTGCTTTTTTGTCAAATAAATTAACAACAAAAGAGCGGCCTCTAAATAGAATTTTCTTACAAACACCGTAAATACCTAATTTTATTGGGATAACAAATAAAAAACATGGTATGTAAAGTATTTATAGAGATTCTCAAATGAGAAAATACCCTTTGTTATCCTCACGTCTGTTAAATAATAACATTCCGAATTTTTCAAAAAAAAATGCTACCTTAAGCTAACGAAATTTCTTAATAGACACGCCCACATTATTCAATCGTTCAACAATAGCCTGATTTATTGCTTATCAGATGTTTTTCTCACTATGCATTTTCGGACCCATGCCTGTTAATAGTTTAGATCAAAAGAACGATGGATTTGCTTTATGTCAAAAACAATGTCGCCAAAAGAGTGGCCTATAAATAGAATTTTGTTACAAACACCGTAAATACTTAATTTTATTGGGGTAATAAATAAAAAAACATGGTGTGTAAAGCGTTTCTAGAGATTCTCAACTATGGTAGTATCCTTTGATATCTTCACATTGTACACTTTTCAAAAAGTTACTTTCAACTCTACCTTAAGCTAACCTATGACCCTATAGTTTCTCACGGTCCTGAATATGATTGTGTAGGCGAGAAGTCGGCCTGCTCCATGACATAAACTTGGATATAACACATTTGTGTGAGCAATAAATCACAAAATAAATTCCAATGATAACAAATGGTTCGACCAACCCCCAAAGCCATTGCATGAACGTGTTAACGGAATAGGCAATAATCAGCCCGGTAGTAACTAGGCATTTAAATATAACATATTTAATTCCTTAAGAGGCTAAATTTCTAAACTTTTGAAAAAGAGACAATGCCAATCGAAATAGTATTCGTTACATACCGACGATATAGTACAGTGTTTTGGATGCAAACTGCATTTTATTAGCCTGGAAACCCATTCCTTACGAAGATAGAAGAAATTACTATAGGTTAAATCAAATGCAATTTAAAATGAAAATTGAAAAAATGTCTTTTTTTATTAGAACTTATACTTTTAAAGAAAGTAATATTTTACTTTATATTACGGTCTCTATAAATTTTATTCCTACAAAAGCATCCTTTGTTACAAAACTATAAGCCTACACAGTCAATCAAATATTGACAGGTAAAAAGAGGAGACCGGGAAAACCCGGTCCACAGTACCTGCCTTCTTGTTTTCTTGCATATTTATGGAATTACAGAAGATGTAAAATATTATTTTCGCTTTGGTCGGTGGCATAGTAATTGATTCAAAAAAATTGTTGCTTATGGTGTACAGATGGTGTACAGAACTAGGTGTTATCTTTTATAAGTTTCCAATTGAAAAAAGGGGAGGGGTTGCAAGAGCTGAAGAAACTTACTATCGACCAAACATCAAAGGTAAACCGAATTGAACCTTGCGTTGACAAAACATCCACCCCCCAGGCCTGTTGCTTCTAGATTTGTATGGTCCTGTAGCGCGTGTAGTAAGATACAACTGATTCCGTATATATCTTACATTTTTTAAATGTTTATATAGCCTTCCCTAATGGCGTTAGCTTGTTATCGAATTTATTCTCCAACACGGTTGCATACTGCGGAAAAATAACGCCATAAAGGAAAACTTTTTAGAACTCCAAAAGAAGAATTTTATGGTATCCGCCTATTAGGTAATCTCGGGATTGGAAGCGACGATGTTTTTACATGCATTGTACTAAAAGATCCTAAAATAGAATACCAAACAGTGAACATAGCCACCCCCCCCTCCCCGACCAAGCCTCCTCAAGAAAAAAATATATCACAATAGAATTTTTACTAGTTGAAAAGGGTCGTAGGACGCCATGAACGCGTTGAACTCATTCTAATTTAGGAGTGGAACCTTGCGTTGACAAAACATCCACCCCCAGGCCTGTTGCTTCGATATTTGTATGGCCCTGTAGCGTTTGTAGTAGGATACAACTGAGTCCGTATATATCTTACATTTTTTAAATTGTTTATATGGCCTTCCCTAATGGCGTTAGCTTGTTATCGAATTTATTCCCCAACACTGTTGCATACTGAGGAATAATAACACCGTAGGAACAATTTTTACCTCTCCGTGTGACGTAGTCCAGGAGAGGTTCTGTAACGGCCGTGTCTGTCTGTGTGTGTGTGTGTCTGTCTGTGTGTCTGTCTGTCCGTTGTTACACCCACGTGACCGCGTTCGCAGTTTGCGTATCGGAGCAAACGTGTTCCCAATTTCCGGACCGCATTGACAGTTCACAGAAATTTGGAAAATTGTATTTCTCTCCTTTGGCTAGTCTATACTTGAGTTCTCACAATACCATGTTTGGTCTTCGTCCATCCCATATGAACACCGGTCTGGTACTTTTCTGGCTTCCACCACCACCATCTTCTATTCTTTGTCAATCCCACATTGACACCAGTCTACACTTACACTGGCTTCTAACACCACCATCCACTGGTCTTCCGTCTATTCCACATAGACACCAATCTGTATCATTGGCTTCTAACACCACCATCCACTTGTCTTCCGTCTACTCCACATAGACACCAATCTGTATCATTGGCTTCTAACACCACCATCCACTGGTCTTCCGTCTATTCCACATAGACACCAATCTATATCATTGGCTTCTACTCCATTATCATCGTTTGGTTTTAGGATATACGCGGCGATCAGCTAGGGTTACGAGAAACGTCTAGCCTCCCTAAGGTGGGATCTCCACCAAAGGTTTTCGCAATTGCGCTTTTTCCTTACTATTATAATGGAATCGAATCGTATATATACCCCAAATTTGAAAAAAGCGGGCAAGAGGGGTACCCTTCACTTTAAACGTCAATATTAGCAAAGTTTGAGATGATAATAGGTATAACTTTATTTTAAACGATTTAACTATTATTAATGTTAATTATTGAAGATTAAAATAATTAAAAATAATTATATTTATTTAAATATTAAAGATAAATCTCTCGTGCAAAGAGAGAGATTATCATTGCCTCCTATATCTACCAAGGCCCGTGCATGCGATATATTTCCTTCATTGCCTCCTATATCTATCAAGGCCTGTGCATTGTGATATATTTCATTCATTGCCTCCTATATCTATTAAGGCCCGTGCATTGCGATATATTTTTCAAAACAACAACAAAAATGGGAAGCTCCTCTCAGAAACATAATAATTTCTTTTCTCTGTATATGAAATGAAAATATGGATAATATTGCTCTCCTTCTTTAATGGTATGAATCCTTGCCTGTCTATTAATATTTTACGTAAGAGAAATACGTATTTAGCGAAGCCTAGAGAGGATAAACATAAGCGAGATTGTTTCGGAAAAAAAATACTGCTTCCACTAATGGGTTTATACTCCTTGTTACTGTTGTATAGAGTAATCTTGATAAAAGCTTAAAAAATTACGAGAGGACAGATCTTTTTTATCCTTTTGTTTTATTCTTAATAAGAATATAAAACATTTATTTTGTATCAAAAAATATTTTTTGGTGCTGAGATTGCTTTAGAAAAATCCAAACGGTTAGGCATTGGTAAAAAAGACATGTGTAAGCTATTTGCAGAGATGATAATTGTTTTACATGTTTTAAATAAAACTGAAGCTTCCATTATTGTGTTTATGCTCCTTGTTTGTTTCTCTGAAAACCATCTAGGTGTAGATAACAGTTAGACCAAAAATTTCAAAAAAACCTAGTTGAAAATAGACCTTTTAAATTTGCGGGAGCCATTCTTGAGAATTTTTCTTTGCTTGTAGGTTGTCAATTTATCTACCAGTAAATATTTGTGTTTGGAAGTTGGATATTAAGTCAAATTAAGTGGTTGTAAAGAGCCAGCAGGTTTTTGCCGCTCCTTTTTGTGAGTATTCGATTTTTGTATGTAAAATGGAGGAAGATAATGTTGAGAGTAAGGATGAAATGCGGAAGCGCAAAGCGCGGGAAAGGATGAGGGCAAAAAGGTCGACGTTTTCATTGGATACTTAAGTTTATATAATCTTCTCGACACGGAGAGGTAATATTTTGGTTTTCCCGACTTGTTAGACTTCTACAATAGGAATTTTATGGTATCCGCCTGTTAGGTAAGCACGGGATCGGAAGCGAAGATGTTTTTACATGAATTGTACTAAAAGATCCTAAAATAGAATACCAAACAATGAACATAGCCCCCCCCCTCTCCCCGACCAAGCCCCTTCATGAAGAAATATATCACAATAGAACTAACACTAGTTAAAAAGGGCCGTAAGACGCCATGAACGCGTTGAAATCATTTTCAAAACTAAGGACATCATCCTGCCTTCCACTATAGTAACCTCTATAAGCTTTTAGCGTGGATTGTTACTATTCGAGACTGTAAATACGGTTAAAGAAGCTTGTACTGTTAAACCAAAGACGGATGATCAAAGAAATGTTGAAGGGAGTTTTTCCAAATATATCCAAAAAGAAAGACACCTGAAAAATAGTCCAATAGCAAGGCTTCGGACCAATTTTCCCGCGAAAATTTTTACCCTTGTACATGCTAACCATCTTGGAGTGACGTGTTTGATCTCGAACACGCCTTGGCCCTAGTAAAAAGTATAAAATGAAGAGGTCGAGCCCCCAAAGGCACCACTTTCTCTCAAGCCAAAGTCAAAAATGAACCAGCAGCAACAACCCATGGACCTTTCTTCAACAGGGTAAGAAAAAAACTTTTTTAAAAAGTTATCTTTTTAAGAGAAGACTTAGAAAATCTTTCTCTACAGCTACGTCCACGGAGTGGACACTCCGTACTCCCCCTCACAGGGGTCGTACAGTTCCGGGACACCAGAACCCGACCGCCGACGCCCTCAGTGTGTCGTCGGGCCGCAGCGGCGACCGGACAGCCCAGCGTTATCAACGCCGCCACCTAGCCCATCGCCACCACCGAGTCCATCACTTCCACCTACCCCACAGCCGACGCCCGAACCTCAACACTATTATCAACCTCTTCCGGCCATACACTATCCGTGGCAAGCCATGCCTCGGCCGGGAGAGGCTGACTTAAATGTCAATAGTGACTTGTAAGTGAACCTTTTATCTTTGGGGTAATATAACGCGAAATTATAATTTCTATTTATTCGTAGACTCGTTTACCAAGTCCAATTGTACCTGGTGGTACTTTCGGAGGTCATTGGGGATGCTGATTATTTAAATGACCTGCTGAATCAGGTTCAGCAGGTCATTTATAATCATTCGATCTTCATCCCTGATGAGTAAGTATTTTTAAAAGGTTTTATTCCGTAGATATTTTAAACTAAATTTTTAAACCAAATTTTATAATTTTTATTACAGCCTCCTAGCCTTTAACTGCCGAGGGTTCCGGTAAGCTAAATACGTTTCTTATACATAATATTAACAAGTAATAACTAATTTTACTCTCTCTCTCTTCCTTAGTGTAACCCTCGAGCTAGGGCAGTTGGCCTTGTACCGCCGGGTACGTTTTTTGGGGGTGCCGGCGCCTGCTGCACTAGTGTTCGAGAACTGGGATGACGTACTATTCCATGGGTTCTCGGCACTAGTGCAGATCCTCAGCCGGCCGTGAGGCGGCGGGGGGGGGGGTAGGGGGGCTAAAAAAAAATGTTAAAAAAAATATTTTTTTAAATTTTTTTAAAAAATTGTAAATTTTTTGAAAAAATAAATTCAGATTTGACCTTATATACTTTTCTTTATTTAAATTAAGCTTATATTTTTACCTTTCAAAGTTTAGTTTATTTTTCTAAACTCTAATTTCATAGGCTTAAATAGTAAAAGGGAAAAAGATAGCTTAAAAATGTATGATATGTATTTAGAAAATATATAACCGTTTTTCGGTTCAATTCAATTTATTTTAAACATAAAATTAAATACAAATAAAATTAAAAATGAGTTAGTAAATGCATACGGGTTTTTAAGTATGTTATTTGACCCGAAATTACAGAAAATAAATTATAATTATAAAAATAGTTTTCAAGATTTTCTTCTTGAAGAACATTGTTGAATTTCGTCACGACCTGGTAAGACGTTATAAAGTTCGTGAAGTACCCAACCACGGCGTCAAATTTCTCGGGTTGACCATCCAAGCACGGTATGCGTTCATAATCCCCGTATAAATTATCATAGATGGCGTTATAAAACTCTGAGTATATCTGCCATGTGTGTAAACACAATTTCATGGTCGCTTATCTTAATAAGATGCTCCTTTACAGCTCCCGAAATGCGATTCAGGGCCATTGTCTCCATACTGTTCAAAACAATAGACTCCTCCTTTAACATGTCTTTAATGTGACATGTGTTATGGTATGCCACAACCGTTGTCTTTTCATTGGGGTTATCGTTTAACACGATTTCAAAATTGTTAGTTTCGTGGGCGGCAGTCCAACCCGCTAATACGGGTAAACGTGGAATCAGCTTTTCCCATGTACTAGTGGAAATGGCGAAGCTTTTTAAAGATTGTTTCCTACATAGCTGAACTTCGGGATCCAGCGTACCGTTTACAAATCCAGTTGTTAAGAACAACTCTTTAGATATATGGAATCTCCCGTTAATTTTACGTTCGTTAGTCACAACTATCTTCCTTTTGCCATTTTCCATCTTGTAAGTTTAAGGTCTTCTCGAATAATGATACTCGACTCTATTTAGTCAGGGGTTTTTATACTAAATTTCTTACAAAGCTATTACGAAATATTTATTGTCCTTAACTATTGCAGTGTTAGACTGTAAACGTATTTTTATGTCAAAGTTCTGAAACCAAAGATAAAGGTATTCCAGCATTCCCAAGATCAATAAAATAAATAGTACAAAAAATAGCTTTTAGGGGGTTCATCTCCAAGATCTTGCGTATTCTTGACAACCTTTGTGTACTTGACTTCATAACAACTCACAACATACAATGGGGATGGAGAGTGTGTAACAACCTCCCGTACCTAATGGTAACGGACCCTTCAGCGTGTAAGAGTGAGTTATTTTTACAATCATTTTATTATGCCCTCAAGATATTTATTGATCCCCTTCATCCCTTGGGTTGAGTATGCACCGTTAAGGTATGTATCCCAAATTCTTAATCGGTGTTAAATTAAACGTTTTTTTGTGAAACATAGAGTAATTTTGATAAATCTTAGTAGAATTTAACTCAACGTTTTTAACAATTTGAAATGTTTTTCAAACGACGTTTTTCGTGTTGGTAGAATGTAATCTAGAGGACTGATTTCGTGTCGGTGGTTTATTCAATTCACCATGCATTCCTATGGGATTTTAGAAATTCTAAATGATCTATTTTGTTTCGATAAAAAGTAACACCAATGATCAAAAACGTTTTGATTGTTTTTTACTTCTAACACTAAATGCGTTGGGTACATTATTATATATCATAAAATTTTAAGGCAACTAAAGAAACAAAGTGAGTTGGATTAACTGAAGTCAGTACCTTTTCAAACTTTGTATGCAGTTCTTTGGGAATTTAGGAAACACAAATAAGCATTTTTATATGTTAGAAAAATGTTGGGTACAATATTTCCTTCTATTGCTAGAAATCCAAGATTCATGCACTGACATTAGCTTAATAGCACTTTGTGTTGAACTTTGAAGTTTTCGTTGGTGCTATATTCTGTTTTAGTATATAGGGATGTATGTCTTTTCTAAAGGTGTTAGTTAAAAGCTGTGTTTTTCCCTAGAACAGTGTAAATAGCAGTGAAATTCTAGTGTGAAACTATGTAAATGATTTGGCATTGTAAACATATACTTTGGTCTCGTGCTCGAATTGATTGACGTTTCCTAAGAAATACTTAATTAGCTTAGTCTTTGTTATAGTAAAAGATTGCTATACTATTTTCTGCGAAGAGGGGGGGGCGGATTCAATAGGTGATAAATTTTTATTTAAATAGAAAATAATTGGTGAAATTTTGCTAAATCAAAAGTTTTTTGGTGAAACATAGAGTAATTTTGATAAATGCTGTGCAAATTTATCGACACGTTTTTAACAATATGAAATGTTTTTCAATTGACGCTTTTAGTTTCGGTTAAATGTAATCGAGATGACTGATTTCGTTTCGGTGGGCTATTCGTTTTTACATGTATTCCTATGGGATTTTAGGAAATTCAAATGATAAATTTTGTTTCGATAAAAAGTAACACAAATGATCAAAAACGTTTCGGTTGTTTTTTACTTCTAACACGAAATGCGTTGTGAATGATGCTTCTTTCAATACCGTTTTACATTTTCCACAAATTTTTGATTACGTTGCCGATAATTTTGATAAATATAGTATAGTCAATGCTTCGGTTTAATGATATATTGCGTTTCTGTTAACGCGACCAAGACATAACTTGTTGAGACTTGTCCAGATAATGCCCTTGGGGGGGGCAAACACCTAGAATCAAATGTTTGGTGGTAGAGTGAGTCACCAATTAAAGCAATAAATCCGAAAATAAATTATATTCCTAACAATACAACTGGTTCCCCCTTTAAGGTAATAAACCACCTGGTGGGTGGTCCAATTAAAGAATTGACCAAATAAATTCTTTTGTTCAAGTTCCGCCCCTTTTTATGGCCATAGACCCGTCTGAACGTGGTTACGTAAAAAGCCGATGGAATGTCTTAACACGTTGGTGTGAGTCATAAATCACTCAGATTCCATTGTTAACAATACAACAGGGTCGACCAAGCCCCCTTTTAAGGTGCTAAACCACCTGGTTGGAGGTCCACTTAAAGAAAAATAAATTCTATTGATAACAATGCCTGGAATCAAATGGCCCTGCCCCCCCACCCTATCTCAAAAAATCTAGACACGTCTGAAAGTGTTTACGTATAAATAAAAACAGATGGGGATAAATTCTTTTGTTATGTCCCAAGTTCGACCTCCTCCTCCCCCCTTAATGTCATATAATATATACCTGTTGGGTGGCCAAAAGGGAATTTTGTAAACTGTAGAGTCATTTCACTTCCGAACTCTGGAGAGAAAGGTTGTTGACAAGATTAGTAAGAAATCACGTGTTTCCTCCGATGCACCTTACGTAATATGTAATTCTTTTTTCGTAACAATATCACTTAAAATATGTGCTAAATAGAAAATATATGAAACAGTCAAGCTATATTCGTGTATACTTTACGCGGAAATGTTAGGATCAGCATTTTATGATGCTTTAGTAGTACTGCTTCATTTTAACTAATTACCAGCTACCAAACTGTGCAAAAAACTGTTGTAATACCTCGTTTATGGTATTAAAATGTACTATTGTTTTAACTCAGTACCATAATAACCAATGCAAAACACCCTTGCTGTAGAACCGCGTCGTAGCTAAATCTGTAAATGTATTTTGCAATGTAAACCATATCTCAATTAAAACTAGTTCTTTAGTATGACATAAGCAGACATGGAGATACCTTAAAATCATACAGAGAATAGCATTACAGGACGGTGTAGAAAGGGTCTACTGAACCTATATAAATCATCCACTAAATGTATACAATATCCTACAATACCACTATGGGCACTACATACCTTTACCATCGCCAAGTCACGTCAGATCAATACACTAAAATATAAATTCAAATTTCGCGCCATCACCTTAATAATCAACTAAATCTCCCGCCACAACTAGGGGGGGCGTTACAAATCAAATTTACCGCCAACAATATCACGTGACGTCATCAATTTCACCCCCCCTAGCAATCCCCCCCTACCCTCCGGCGCACCACCGCCTACAGAGAAGAACGAAGAGTGGGAGGTAATAAACCCCCTCCTCCTCACAGGACCACCGTATACCGAGAATCTCATCGGTATACGGTGGTTTATACTCTCTCACGTGATAGAAACCAAGCAGGTATGGCGGCTAGACGCCAAGATCCCGAGTATAGAGACACTGAACGTGATAGAAACCACACGGCTAAGGCTGCCAGGCGTGAAGATATAGGTTTTAGAACGTCTGAACGTTCTAGAAATAGATCTTCAGCCGCAGATAGGCGAGCAAACCCCTCGGTTATAGAGCAGACCTATTTTGATAGCATTAAAGACGGCCCAACGTGGCCGTGTGAAGGATGTTCAAATCTTTTTTTTAAGTCATCTGGCACCATTGTAAAGTCCATAGATTTTTTGTCAGTCCCTGGTATTGAACAAAGAGAGTTGAATGATGAAATATTTTTGTGTAGTACTTGTAATAAAAGCGTTAAGAGAAAGCAAATTCCAAAATTTTCAAGGGAAAATGGATTTGTGTTTCCTGAAATACCTGCGCAATTAAGTAACATAAGTAATTTAGAAGAAAGAATGATATCACCACGAATACCATTCATGCAAATACGAAGGTTAGGGTGTGACCAACAACGTGGTATTAAAGGAAATGTGGTTAACGTCCCTATAAATGTAGAGTCCACCGCCTCGGTTTTACCAAGGTTACCTCGAGACACGGATACTATTCAAATTGAGTTTATGAGAAGAATGCAGTATAACACACCCTATTTGTACGAAACTGTGAGACCCAAAGTCATTTTAGAGGCCCTTAACGTTCTGGTAAAAACGCCTTTGTATGTTAAACATGGAATTACCGTTAAGAGTGACATATTAGACCCCATTCCTGAAGAACTTGAATTTATTGTTGACGAAAATGACCGTCAGGTAAATCAAGTTGATGTTTCAGGAGATAA
Organism: Phalangium opilio; assembly: GCF_054372755.1. Lineage (NCBI taxonomy): Eukaryota > Metazoa > Arthropoda > Arachnida > Opiliones > Phalangiidae > Phalangium > Phalangium opilio. The sequence continues at coordinate 350,021 of NW_028324150.1, forward strand.
TCCAGTAGCGCCAATAAACGCAGAGAATGATAGCGATGATATGTGGAATGAACCTAACGAAAGTAGTTCGTTAACAGTTGGGAATCAAGATACATTATTAGTTTCTTTAAGTAATTTTTTGCCAAGTAATACCATGCATGTTAAGTTTGCTCCCGGTGAAGGTCAAACCCCAATGTCTTTACTCTTTGACGAGGATGCGGAAGAATTGTCATTCCCGAGCATTTACGTAGGTCAAAAAATGAATCTTAAGGTTAAGGGAAGTTTTGGTGATATTTTTAAATGGGAGCTTCGTAATATTGATAGGCGCTGTGCTAAAAATCCTTCGAAATTGTTTTACTCTTTTGTCAAATTAGAAACCTTGAAAGTTAGTCAATCTATACAGGTTTGCATGAGGAAAACTAAAAGAACAGATGGGTCGAATTATACTGCTGGACTTTTAGCTTCTGCAGGTTCTCTTGATGGTTTAATTAAGCAGGATGATGGTTTTAGGGTTTTAGAAAGACTACAGAGCTCGCCTTCTTATTGGCAACACAGACAAAAGGAATTGATGGGTATGATTAGACAGCTTGGTACGGCTACCTTTTTCATAACGTTTTCGGCTGCCGAAAGTAAATGGCCTGAGCTACTGAATATTTTGAGACTAACCTCTGGGCAGGAGAGTTTACCTAACGATGATATTAGCAATTTAAGTTTTTCTGAAAGAGCAAAACTGATTCAGGATGATCCTGTTACTTGCGCTAGATATTTTGACCACCGTTTTCGGGCTTTGCTTAAGGCTCTACAGAAATTAGGTCCTCTTGGCCTTATAGAAGACTATTATTTTAGAGTTGAAATACAGCAAAGAGGTTCGCCCCACCAACATGGTTTGATTTGGATAAAAGATGCTCCAAAACTTAAAACTGATCTCTCAAATGTTAAGGAAGTAGAGGAATTTATTGATAATGTTATTTCTTGTGCTGCTGAGCACAATGACGAACATTTAGACTTGTTAACACGATTACAAATTCACACACACACAACGACTTGTAGAAAGAAGGTCGATAATAATTCCGTTTGTCGTTTTGGAATCCCGTTTCCACCTATGCCCAGAACCATAATTTACGACCCTGGTTTAAGAGAGCCTGGTAGCGTACAGGAAGAACTCAGATGTAAGGAAAGGTCAAAGAAATTGTATGAGATGTTGCAATCGAAAAAAAGAGTTTTGGGTAGATAGTTTTGAGGAGTTGCTAGCTAAGTTGCGTATAACTGAAGACGAGTATATTTCTGCCGTTACTTATGACCTCAAAAGGAAAACAGTTTTGTTGAAAAGAAACCCCAAAGATACTAGAGTTAATCCTTACAATCCGTGCGCTTTGCGTCTTTGGCAGGCGAATATGGACATTCAATTCGTTCTTGATGCTTACGCACTGGTTATGTATATTGTATCATATATAGGAAAGTCTCAAAGAGGGATGTCTTTGCTTCTGCGCGAAGCTTCTAAACAGGCAAAAAATGATAAATGTACAGTAAATCAGAAGTTGAAACTTATTGCTAATCAGTTCTTGAATGCCCACGAGGTAAGCGCTCAGGAAGCGGCTTACTGTGGTTTACAAATTCCTGTGTCCAGGTGCAGTCGCGCCTGTGTTTTTATAAACACCAATGCCCCTGAAAATCGTGTACACATTCTTAAGAGTCAATCTGAACTTGAAGAACTACCAGCAGACAGTAATGACGTTTTTGCCTCTGGGATGCTAGAACATTATGTTCAAAGGCCAGAGGAACTAGAGGCAATAACGTTAGCTCAATTTTGTGCCTGGTACGAATATTCCAAAGCCCGTAGAGTGACTAAAGCCACCCACGATCATGTTGATGAGGGAGAGAGCAATGAAGTTGAAGCTTGTGGTAAATGGCTGAAACTTAAAGATGAATCAGGGTTTATTAGGAAACGTGGCCGTGCTAAAATTATTAGGTACAGAAGATTCAATTTAGAAAAAGATCCCGATAACCTTTATCGTGAACAATTAATGTTATTTAAGCCTTGGCGCGATGAAAGTAATGATATTTTGACAAAGGATATGAAATCAGAATATGAGCTTTGTAGCGAAACTATTAATGAAGTTAGGAAAGAATTTCACAGTGAAATTGACGAAGCAGCCGTGGAACAGGCTGTAGCAGATTTTGAAAATGGAGAAATTCAAGTGGATGTTACTAATATCCAGCCTGAATTAGAACATAGAAATGAAGTTGATAGATCTTTAGCTATGGATGATTCCGATTTTTTAATTAATACGGTTCAAGAACCTGTAGGAAATATTAATAGAGAAATTATTGATGGTAATGCCGAAAATACTGTTGCTCCGTCAATTACCTTAATTAATGACTCTGAGTACAACGCCCTTCTTAGAAAATTGAATTCAAAACAAAGAGAGATATATTACCATGTTTTGTATCATGTAAAAAGCAAAGAAACTCCGTTGCGCCTCTTTGTTACAGGGGGCGCTGGTGTGGGGAAAAGTCTTTTGATTAGTGCTATATTTGAATCTGTGTCAAGGTTTTACAACAAACAACCTGGGAGTAATCCATCGGAAGCGAAAGTAATCCGTTGCGCACCTACTGGCAAGGCTGCGTTTAACATAGGTGGGACAACTTTGCACAGTACTTTTAGTTTACCCGTTAGCCAATTTGGTGGAAATATATCGAGATTGGAAAGTGAAACACTTCATAAATGCAGGTTACTCTATGGTCAAGTAAAACTAGTAATAATTGACGAAATTTCAATGGTTGGAGCGAAAGTGTTTAATCGGGTAAACGCTAGGTTACAAGAGATTATGGGTTGTCCTGATTATTTTGGTGGTGTGTCTGTCGTTCTAGTTGGAGACTTTAACCAATTGAGACCAGTTTGCGATTATTTCGCATTTCAAGGTCAAAGTGAGAAAGATAATCCTTACGCGTCGTTAATTGGTAACCCAATAAGGGAGCAATTTGAATTTGCCGAACTTGAGGAAATTATGAGACAGAGGGATGATAAAATATTTGCTGAAGCTTTAAATAGAATGGCTGTGGGAAGTATGACTCAAAATGATATTGATTTCTTTAGTAGTCTGGAGGTAACGCCTGAGCGTGTACCCCCAAAAGAAGCGATACATCTTTTCGCCACTAACGCGGAAGTAAACCAATTCAATCAAAATAAGCTTTTAAACATGAATACGGAAAAGGCTGTTTCGGTTTCAGTAGATGTTGTCAATGGTGATCTTAGTAGTGAAGTTAAAAATAACATACTTTCCCAAGTTGAAAAGTTAGCAACGTCTGATACGTATGGTCTGCCCAAACAATTGACTCTTGCGTGTGGCGCGAGATATATGATGACCAACAATGTTGACACCTCTGACGGACTAACTAATGGCGCGACAGGTTGGTTAAGAAAGATAGAGTACGGCACAAATAGGGTCGGGGATAAAATCCCGTTCAGGGTATGGATGGAGTTTGACGATCCCAAAGTTGGGAAAATGTTGAGGCAAAAATGTCATGGTTTATATTTGAATAGTGATATTAACGCTTCGTGGACGCCTGTTGAAAAGGTCATCAAGTCGTTTAATAGAAAATGGAGACAAAATAATGCCTCAGTTTCTAGGAAACAATTGCCTTTGGTTGTTTCTGAGGCCATTACGATACATAAAAGTCAGGGTGATACTTACTCCTCGGTAGTGGTTCATTGTAAGGCTACAAAAAAATTGAAAGAGCGCATTTATATGTGGCTTGTAGTAGAGCGAAAACCGCTTCCGGTTTATATATTGATGGAAAATTTAAAGTTCCTAATTCACCCAAAAACAACCTAGTAGAATTGGAACTTAAGAGGTTGCGAGACACAAAAAGCATCGAACTACCTTTCTTGCATGATCCCCTTTACATTTATGTTCATAACGTGCAGTCTTTAAATGCTCATTTAGAAGATGTTTTAGCAGACAATGTAATAATGACAAGTTGGGAAAACCAAAATATTACCTCTCCGTGTCAAGAAGATTATATAAACTTAAGTATCCAATGAAAACGTTATTATGTTTCTGAGTTGGGGTTTCCCGTTTTTGTTGTTGTTTTGAAAAATATATCGCAATGCACGGGCCTTGATAGATATAGGAGGCAATGAATGAAATATATCACAATGCACGGGCCTTGATAGATATAAGAGGCAATGAATGAAATATATCATTGATAGATATAGGAGGCAATGAATGAAATATATCACAATGCACGGGCCTTGGTAGATATAGGAGGCAATGATAATCTCTCTCTTTGCACGAGAGGTTTATCTTTAATATTTAAATAAATATAATTATTTTTAATTATTTTAATCTTCAATAATTAACATTAATAATAGTTAAATCGTTTAAAATAAAGTTATACCTATTATCTTCTCAAACTTTGCTAATATTGACGTTTAAAGTGAAGGGTACCCCTCTTGCCCGCTTTTCTCAAATTTGGGGTATATATACGATTCGTTTCCATTATAATAGTAAGGAAAAAGCGCAATTGCGAAAACCTTTGGTGGCGATCCCACCTTAGGGAGGCTAGACGTTTCTCGTAACCCTAGCTGATCGCCGCGTATATCCTAAAACCAAACGATGATAATGGAGTAGAAGCCAATGATACAGATTGGTGTCCATGTGTAACAGACGGAAGACCAGTGGATGCTGGTGTTAGAAGCCAGTGTAAGTGCAGACTGGTGTCAATGTGGGATTGACAAAGAACAGAAGATGGTGGTGATTAGAGGCCAGTAAGAACAGACTGCCCAGGTAGCAATTCACCATGTAAATTACGTGTATTTTGAGTGTTCTTAGTGTATATAACGTGTTTGGGTTTTTCATAAGTGTAAAACACGTGGAGTATACGTTGAATATATCACGTTAATAGAGCTGATGATTTAGGGCGTGTAAAACACGTGGAGTATAGGTGGATAATATCACGTTAATTGTGGTGTTGATTTAGGGAGTGTAAAACTCGTGGGGAGTAGGTTGAAACTATCACGTTAATTGTGGAGTATATTTAGACGTGTAAAACACGTGGAGTTTTGTTTGAACACATCACGTTAATTTGGTGGCGATGTAAAGCGTGTACAACACGAGGAGTATAGGTTGCAAATATAACGCTAATTTTGGTGATGATTTAGGGCGTGTAAAACACGTGGGGAATAGGTTGAAACTATCACGTTAATTTGGTGGGGATTTAAAGCGTTTAATACACGTGGAAAATTGGTGGAAAATATCACACTAAGATTGGTGGTGATTTAGGCCGTGTAATACACGTGAACATGAAGTTGAATTTAACAGTTACTCAATATGCCTAAATCACGTGACAATGAGGTTGGACAAGATATTTGTACTTGTGGTTGGAGTTGATTCTAACAAAGTAGTTGAAATATATACTATTTCTAATATATGAAATTATTTGTTAATTTATAGTATCACAATGTATTTAAATTTAAACTTATAGTAAATCAAATTTCAACACATACAATTGTTTTAATATAATTTTTAGAAAGGCCAGCACAGGTGATATGTATGGGTACAAATAAATAAGTGATTATTGTATAGACTTCATCGTTGTTAAGACCGACCGTCATTCACAGTAAATTGTTGAAGCCCACATTTTCTTTCTCCATATGACACCTACCATCTAGTACCGTTTTCTATTGACATTTTCCCTGGAGTAATATTATAGGATTAAAAATAAACGTTGCCTTATAAGTGCTTTAAAATACAGCTACGTCTCCTTCAGTATAGTGCTCCTAAAAATAGGTAGGGTGTTCGGCCGTTCGCTTTTTTAAATCTTTCATTTTAAAACGAGGTCTAAAAAATATTAGACCTCCTTATCTATCGGAATGTTTTATCCATTTGGTTTTCGGTCGGCTAGCTGGAGGTTAGTTTCCAGCTTAGCGTTTAAAATTTAACCTGGACATATTTTGGACTTCAACATATAACATCAAGTTAAATGATCATGTGCCATTCATTTTCACCCATTTAAAGTTTATCTTATGATATTTATTAGTAACAACAACGTGATCTTCACTGTTGGTTAACGTGAATAAGACGGTGCTTAGAGGTGACATGGTATGGGTATTTTACACGTTCATAATTACGTTTACCGTACACCTCTTTTAGACGGGTAAATCACGGGTTTTGGGTACCCGAGAAACGTTGGGTACACGTGCTACCCACGTAAATTGCACGCTACGAACATTTAATTAAATTACATTCTTTTTACGTGAATTCTGAGTGCAAATATTGTTTACATATTTAATAAAAACAACGTGATCTTCACTGTTGGTTAACGTGAATAAGACGGTGTTTAGAGGTGACATGGTATGGGTGTTTTACACGTTCATGATTAGGTTTACCGTACACCGCTTTTATACGTGTTAATCACGGGTTTTGGGTACCCGAGAAACGTTGGGTATACCTGCTACCCACGTAAATTGCACGTTACAAACATTTAATTACCTTACATTATTTTCATGTGAATTTTGAGTGCAAATATTGTTTTTATATTTAATAAAAACAACGTGATCTTCACTGTTGGTTAACGTGAATAAGACGGTGTTTAGAGGTGACATGGGATGGGTGTTTTACACGTTCATAATTAGGTTTACCGTACACCGCTTTTAGACGGGAAAATCACGGGTTTTGGGTACCCGAGAAACGTTGGGTACACGTTCTACCCACGTTAATTGCACGTTACGAACATTTAATTACCTTCCATTATCTTCAGGTGAATTTTGAGTGCAAATATTGTTTACATATTTAATAAAAACAACGTGATTTTCACTATTTGTTAACGTGATTAAGACAGTGTTTAGAGGTGACATGGTATGGGTTTTTTACACGTTCATAATTAGGTTTACCGTACACCGCTTTTAGACGTGTAAATCACGGGTTTTTGCTACCTGGGTGGTGTCCGTGTGGGATGGACAAAGACCAGAAGATGGTGGTGTGAGAACTCAAGTAGAGGAGCCATTTCCGTGACTGTGAAAGCAGTTCGGAAATGGCGAACACGTTTGCTCCGATACGCAAACTGCGAACGCGGTCACGTGGGTGTAACAACGGACAGACAGACACACAGACACACACACAGACACGGCCGTTACAGAACCTCTCCTGGACTACGTCACACGGAGAGGTAAAAAGTCAAATGTTATGTTTTGTTGAAACGTGGAAAATAGAGACGGACGATTTTAGAGTGCCATCTTTTAAGGAAGTAGGTGGTATTTACTTGCCAAGTACGGCACGCAGAGTTGCTTTTGGTTCGTCCATATATTTAAGAGAGACGCCTGAAAACGAAGTTAAAGAGATAGATAATAGAGTTTTACGAAGCGACAGTCCTGTTAGAAATTCTCACGTGGAACGTTGCTGGTTAGATGTTTACATAGAAGGAGAACTTATATCTGTGGTATTGTTGTACAAATCTCCCTTAGTAAGTTTGAGAACTGTGTTTGAGGACTTTAACCCTTTGTTTGACATGAAATATGATTCTTCCATTCCAACAGTTGTAGTCGGAGATTTTAATATTAATTTCTTAAAAAGCAAAACGGCACTGAGCATATTTTTTGATTCAATTTGGGATAAGTCTTTTACCTGGTCTGGAACAAAAGCATTCGACTGACTATCATTGCCAATTAGATTTGGCTTTTGGTAATAAACTATTTCGAGACCGATACGAAGCTTGTTATAAAGAGACTTACTATTCTTACCACAAGGGCATATGTATTTTTAAAAAATGAATAGTTTGATATGCAAAAGTGGATAGTAGCATTATGCAAAAGGTGGTGATACTATACTGATGTACTTAAATCTATAGCTTAGGCTTGGGATCCTAGATAAAGAAACCCAAATTTGGCTTGGGATCCAGGATAAAGAAAGCCAAATTTGGCTTGGGATCCAGGATAAAGAAACCCAAATTTGGCTTGGGATCCAAGATAAAGAAACCCAAATTAGGCTTGGGATCCTAGGTAAAGAGACCCATTTTAGGACCACTTCTAGTGGGAGTTGATAGATGTGTGATGTCTACTATAGAAGCAGTTCGTTGACGTGGTATGACCCATCTCAAGGGAAAGTTCTGTAGTAAGTTGAAAATAAGGTATGTAATAGTGTCAACTTGGATGGTTAACAATCCAATGAAGCGATTTATTTTGGCGAAGTACTCTATCAAATATCTGAACGCTTATCTTAGGCTAAATAAAACTTGAATGTAACCGCTATGTAAATCGTTAAAATGATGTTGTGACATCTGTGTCTAATGCACATTCAAATGGTGGTTAAAATTATTTTAGTAATGACGAAACTGAAAGAGCAACAAATTAATGTCCAGTACTTATAATATTGTACAAGTGTCAAATACATATGAATATATTGTACTTAGGATCGTGGCATAGCAAAAGAAACGACTACATCTGGAGTCCCACGAAGAACAGTCTATGAGAGGACGAATAAATAGCAACGGCATATACCTTTTTTAAACCGTTGTTGAGCCCAACTTGACGCCCAGAATCAAATATTTCTTGCGATTGGAGTCTTAGTCTTTGCAATTTGGAACTTATGGTGCTAATATACTTATGCAACAGTTTTTGAACTAAGAGCAAATGCATCTTTCTATGAACCATGCGGCATGATAATTGCCTTCTTTTGGGCCAGCTAAGAACGTTTTAGCGTTTAGTCAGTCAAAATAAGTGTTACGTTCGAAGTCATTTATGGTTTTTTTCCCTTGTGGGTTTTCCCAGAACCTTTTTTCCCACATAAGCATGTTGGGTTTTTATGGTTCGAATTTAGTTCTATTTTACTACGGACTTGGGCCCAAGTGGTACGAAGGTAAGGTCACCAGCAAACCCAGAAACCAACACGCCTTCTATCTCAACGCCTCGCAGATCGCAAGCCGAGGAAACTTCCCTGCCGGTCACGAAATCTAATACGCGGCATCAGCTTTTAAGAGATCCACCAGAATTCCTAAGATACCCACACGCGAGTTGATTTAATTAACTTACAATACAAACATATTAATTTAATTTGAACACCTACAAAGACGGTAAAATCATAAACTTGCTTGGTTACAGAAGTTTACTAGATACATTGTCCAGAGACTACGGTATTAACTTCGTTTGGTTTACAAATATCTCTTACGTTAAAACTGTTAATGTTTTATTTGATTTTAGACGTTTCGACGAGTAGAATCCCTAAAATAATTTTGTAAACCTTCTAATGCTAAAAATGCGACGTATTTTATAATTGTAGCGCTCCCCATTTTTAAACTGCCAATCTACCATTCGCGAATTTCGCGCCAAGAGTTTTCAGTTCAGTCCGCTAGGGGGCTGCGTGTTAGTTTACATCTCTCAAGCCTCGGCGCGTATAAATAGACATGTGTTTAGTTCGAAGATTCAGTGCACCATTTACGATGTCATTTGTATTCGGCTTATGTTGAGTTTTACCACAAGTGACAAGTCTAATTTTTTGCGGATACGGAACTAAGTCTTTGCGATTCGGATCTAACACCATCAATTTACTTTCAAACTACAAGTAAATGCAACTTAACCCTCTACTGCCTTCTTTCGAACCTGAGCAACAAACATCGGTTGAACAATCATAGTAAGTGATAATTTTACTTTGTGTTTTGGTTTTTTTTCCTATATGGGTTTTCCCAGCACCTTCTTTCCCACTTGTGCTTATATTTTTCATTTCCCAGACCAGTGCCCAGACAGTCATTATTTAGATATGTTATAAAGGTTGAGGAAGCCCTTTTAATTCCAATCTTAGGCCTTGGCGTGATTCATTATTGTAATTATAACTGTCATCTTGTATTTTTGCATATATCTGAGGATCATGGTTACGGTTTAATTAAATGAAACCTAACAAGGCTAACAGACTAAGTGAATGGAAAAGCAGAAATAATGTTACGAGGGGGAATGCGTATAAAAATTATAATTTTTAGAAGAAGAGTTTAACAAGAACTCTAATACCCCTTGTGTTAGATAAGTTACAAATATAATAGATAATAACAAGGAACACTTTGACAGGAACATGGCTCTAATGCTGACCTTTGAGATCCTTATTTAATTCTTGTTTATTTTTATTTCGCTTATTTTTTTCTTTGAAAGCTATCGCTTCCATTACGTTGATGTAACTTTTTCGCCTTATATTTTGTTTATAGAACAAAACATCCGCCTTAATTGCAGTGGAATTATTTATCTCGCACTTTGGATAAACACCGTGGCCGGAACATGGCTTGAATGCTGAGGTTTGTAATGGTTTATAAAACCAATTTAATTTAATAATCGTTTATTTTTATTTCGCTCGTTTTCTGTGAATTCTATCGCTTCAATAAATGTTGCATTTCATCTTATGTTTATTTCTTATAGAACCGAAACACCGCCTTATTTATTGAAAATACAAGTAGGCCAGGGGAAAGTTGTTTGCGATTGTCTTATTCGGGCAGACAGGTATTTGTCAAGATTACCTTTAAAAGTTTGGAATGAGATGAATGAACTGTCGTTTCAACGATTGACTGACAACATCAAGAGGGTGGAAGATGTGAGCCATTGTATAGGCATTACTTTAGTGGTCCTGGAGTTGGAAACGAAGGTGTTATGCGGACACAAAATGTTAGTTTCAACTGATGAAGCTTTAGTTACGTTAGGATCAATCACCCTTTGCGGTTTTGGGGCAAGAATTGAATTTAGAACAAATAGATTTGTACTGACTAATGCCTTAGCCCTAAGCGAAATACAACTAAATAAACTCTTCTAAGAAAAGTACGGTGAACAGAATGAAACCCAAGGTTTATCTTCGTCAACAAACTCCAAAAGAGTTCAATGTTTTAATTGTGGGAGCTGGGGTCACTTTGCAGGAGACTGTACTCGTGACAATTCTAATAATAGACTTAGAATTGCCAAAACGCCTTATTGTCGTGTTGTGTCATCATCAGTTTCAAAATCTCAAAATCAATCAGAGTTGAGGGGTGCGGTTGCAAAGATCACAACTGAAAACACGTTCGAAAATGAAGACTTTCACGTTGACAATTCACATTTAAATGCTATTGAAGAACAGTACTCCTCTGAACAGGTATTTTATTTTGTTTGGGATCTGTTTTTAACTAATAAAATCTCTTGACTTCATTACTTTTCAAGTCTCAAAGTCAGGAAGGACATTCCCAATCAGGACCACCCCCAATTCCAGCCTTCACGAAAGCAAATATCGATGTGATATACGAAAATGGCGACGAGGCGTCACAAAACGATGAAGGTACCACTTTAGAAAGTAACAATGAGGAAATCAATTTGGATTCCAGTAATGAAAATGAAAATGAAAAGATGGATATTTTTGGATAATATTTGTGGATGAATAAAAAATTATTTACACTGTGCATCTTTATATTGTTTTGAACGCGTAGAACAATTGTTTATGTTTTAAGCATAGTCTAGAGATGAATGTCAAAGTTTCAGACAGATTGAACTCTCTAATATACCTGATAACGTTCTATTATAATCCACAACCACTAGTTTAAATGTTTTCATTTCCATAGGAGGGGTATGGCCTTTGGAGACCGTCGCCTTGACTCGGAGAGGTATATTTTGGTTTTCCAAACTTGTTATAGATTACCGTTAGCGTTTGCAACTAATTTTTTACCCGACTTAAGAGATTCGTTGACTATAAAAAAGTGAATATTAACAATAATTTTAAAGTTGGAACACAATGGTCCAGAAGAATTTCTTTATCGATTTTTTTAAAATAATTATTAGCTAAACGTAACAAAAATCTTAGGTGTTTCAAAGTGTCAAACCTCAAGGTGGCAAGCTACGCCGCGCCTTTTTATTTCTAAAATAGGTTCGTAGCTTCAACTTAATACAATTATAATGCGCGGCTTAGTTTACCGTAAACGTTATTTTGTACCCGTACGTTCAAAACTTGGAAAATGAAGAGCCTGTTTAGTTGTTAACAAGTAATTTGGATAGTCATCGATTTAAAAATGGTTTTAAAATGGTGTACAATATGTCTTACCGTTCATTAGTTCTTCTATTTTTTTAATGTCTCTGCAAAAGTGTTTCCTAGTAACTTTTCTTGGAGATTCGCTAGATATTCGAATAAATCTGACACTCTGTCAGTAAAATTCTGTGGGAATTTTTTCCTTAACTTCTCAGCTGTGAAGTCATTATCTTTTTTTAAAAAAACTGATTTTACATTTTCAATATCTTGTTTTATGTTCATAATGCATTGCTGCACTTGCTTCATTTCTTCTTTTAGTGTTTTTATGTTCTTCCGTTTTCTACAGGATAATATTAACAAAGAAGATTAATTACCAACATTGATAATGTGATATTTTTATGTGACATTTAGCTATATGTATTTGCATGCCCATTTATAGAAATACTGAGAATTACTTGGAATTTTTTTCCTAATATTTTAATTTGTCTTTCAAATCCATTAACCCTTCCTGAACATCGTGTTCCGTTATTTGTTTTGCTTGCTTTTCCGCCACTTCTTCGACTGGCGTATCTGAAGTGTAAAAGTACGTTAAAACCAACTTGCCGATACTTAATGCCTGTATTACCGTTAATTAGGTCACGTGCGCTTATATACAAATTTCAGACATTGAGGCCAGGCTACTTCAAGCTTAGTAATCTAGACGCTTTTGCCCGACAAGTAGTAGCCCGGCCTCCTCACGTAAATTGTACAAATCCATTAAGTCTGAAAATTATTGTTAGAGGCATTATTTTCCAAATAATATTTTTTATGCGTAATTAATTAACCACCTCCGATCTCATTGACGTTTACACGAAAATCGTTTTACATGACACAAACTTTCATTTACCGTCTTGCAAACATTCCAAAGAAGAGTTATCTTCATTTTCAGCGCATTTATAGGCCTCTATTAGCTGTTGCGGCGTGCATATTTTTTTTTCAAATGGGAAATTGTTCCTCTATATTGTTGTACGCATCTTGGATTTCTGGTCTAAATTGTTCCACCAGCGATGTCGTAAAGCCATATTTGGCGACTTCACATCCAAAATAACAAGATGGTCCCGGCCAGATCATGCTTTCGCTGCGCCCTCTAGTGGCTAAAACTGATACGATCCCGGAAATTTTATTTTGCGTTATTCTTTTCTTATTTATTAAATATCCTTTCAATTATGAATGAAATTAATTTAGTGTGATTTTTTTTCACATAAACATTAATGATAACTTTGTTTTTAAAACAAATGTTTCAAGAAAACTAATTAAGTACAGTTATTTATTTTATATTCGCATTATATTTTATTGCCGTTTGAAAAACTTAATGATAATTTTGACCAAACACTTTCCAAGATTATTTTCAGTTACAATTTTGGATAAACAAAAAGATAATTATAAGTATACGCTATAAAATATTTCTATTATCGTTTAATTACTCAAGTAACCCATGATAACAAATTTTACCAAGCACTTTTTAAGGTTATTTTCAGCATAATTTTCATCAAGTCGTCGAACTTGTCTTGTAACATTGTCTCGCTGTAGTTCATTTCTACAGTCTTCGTTTTCTCTTCTTTTTTTAGAAAAATTATCCCTCATCAATTTGGATTGAGCAGAATTATTAGTTGACAGGTCTTCACTAGTTTTAGGAGCCTCACTAGCTGAATGAGCTCCGAAAGTTGGATTCTCACTCGTTGAAGCACCGTCAAAAATTGGTGGGTACTCCTATGTTGAAGTACCAGTCAAAATATGATGGGTTTTCACCTGATAAAGGCCCATCAAAGGATGTAGGGTCCTCTATCGTTGAAGAATCCACAAATTGCGATGAGTTCTGAGTTGCTAAAGGCCCCTGAAAAGATGTAGGGACCTTTATCGTTGAAGAATCCTCAAAATTCGATGGGTTCTGAGTTGCTAAAGGCTCCTGAAAAGATGTAGGGTCCTCCTTTGTTGAAGGACTCTCAAGATGCCTGTAGGCATAGAAAAGCGTCTGCACTCTGCTCTGCAACGAAGTAGATTTGAAGATGGTTTGAGCAAATTTTTAAATTTGGTTCATAACTGTTGCATTTAAGAATGGGATGACGATATTGATATATCATTAACGTTTATAAGCAAATTTAAACTTGAAATGATAATTTTTCTTTGTCCAAACTTGTTACTTAAAAGTGAAAAGAACCTTAGAAAGTGCTTGTGGTTGGTAAAATTTATTATTAGGATTATTTGAGTAATCAAACTTTAATAGAAAGATTTTATTACGAATGCCAATACCTAAAATTAAACATCAAATTATCATTTTTGTTTGTCCAAAACTGTAACGTGCTTAAAGAGAAAAAATTTTTACCTAGGCTTTAGCTTATCTAATCCCAACACCCAAATTAAATGTACAGGTATAGTTAACCCCAAAAAATGTGTCTATCTGGAAGCACTTGCAAGCTAATTTAATAAACTTAAAATATAAACACTTACATAGATGGTAATATCAAAAACTTGCCAAGTTACAGAAGTTACCCTGATACACTCTCTAGAGACTACGGTATAAACTTCGTTTGGTTTACAAATCAAATATCTCTTACGTTAAAAATGTGTTTAGTTTTTATTAGATTTTAGACTTTTCGACGAGTAGAATCCCTAAAATAATTTTGTAAACCTTCTAATGCTAAAAACGCGACATAGTTTACTGCCAATCTACCATTCGTGAATTTCCCGCCAAGAGTTTACAATTCAATTAGTTTACCTATCGTATACGAGCGCTACCATGGAAACGGCCCACCCCCAACAGGAGAAGCGAGAGAAACGCGCCCGCCGCAAGAGATACTAGGTTTAGGCAACATAACTCGAACTTGGTGGTATGTCTAGACAGCCGAGAGCGTAAAGGCGTCAATCCGTGGAGTGCAAACTCTGTGAGATGATGCGGGTTCGATACCCGGTCGAGGAGGAAAATAAATTCATAAATAAATAAAGTAAAGTACGTTGCATAGAGTATAGATGTCACTGAAATTCATATTTCTAGCGGGAAATTTGAATTGAAAGTAACTTTATTTATAATGGATTCTCCCAGGTCACATGAAAAATTGCGGGGGAGAAGGGGGGGAATTAGTCGAAGGAAATTTTTCGAGCTTCGTCGGAAATATTTCAAAGTGGCACTTACACATTAGTTTTACAATTAGAGACGTTACTAAATCAGCAAAAGCACTCTTTCAATTTTTGTTTAATCTTCTTCCAATATATTTTGCGAAACTTTTTGAAGATTTATTGATGCTCGAACTTATCTTTGTTCGCCTAAATGCCAATAAAGAATAAATTTAATTTAATAAGAGTACTTGTATCGATAAATTGCGGGTTAATGTTTAGCGATTGTAAGCCGAAATAACCTCGGCCACCGTTATAGATTTATGAGTGTTTTTCAAATTATTCCTAAAACTTAATGAAAACGAAACTAATTATATGAATTTTATGTTCAAGATAAAATCTTTGAAGAACTGGACGAGCAAAACAATATCGCGCCGTAGATTAAATTTCTACAGCCCAAACGTAATTTTGTTTTCCCCCTGCGTGTGTTTTATTAGGAGGCCCCCTCCCGGCCCGGAGGTTTGGGGTCTTGACATTTCCATCCAGTTGTTGTGGTACGTCATACTCAATTGAAACTACGCGCGTCCATTTTTACCTCTCCGAGTGACGATGACGTCACGGAGAGGTATTACACTGGCCGTATCTGTCTGTCTGTGTGTGTGTGTCTGTCTGTCAGACCCCACGTGACCGCGTTCGCAGTTTACAAATCGGAGCAAACAAATACCCGATTTCCGGAACGCGTTCGCGGTTCACGGAAATTTGGCCATTCATCTACCAACACCAGTCTTTACTAACTGGCTTCTAAGGACCACAATCTGCTAGTCTTTGTCCATCCCACATGGACACTAGTCTGAACTTGCTAGCTCCCAAGCACAACCATCTTCTGTTCTTCGTCAATTTCACCTTGACACCAGCTTCTATGCACCACCATCTTCTGTTCTTCGTCAATTCCACATTGACACCAGCTTCTATGCACCACCATCTTCTGTTCTTCGTCAATTTCACCTTGACACCAGCTTCTATGCACCACCATCTTCTGTTCTTCGTCAATTCCACATTGACACCAGCTTCTATGCACCACCATCTTTAGGTCTTTGTCCATTCCACATGGACGCCAGTCAGTCCATTCTGCCTTCTTTTCCTTCGTCATCGTTTGGTTTCAAGATATAAGCGGCGATCGGCTAGGGTTACGAGAAACGTCTAGCCTCCCAATGGCAGGGTTTCCACCATCGGTTCACGCGAATGCGTTTTTATCTATTATTATAATGGAAACGAATCGTATATATACCCCAAAATTTGAAGAAAGCGGGCAGGAGGGGCACCCTTCACTTTAAACCTCAATATTAGCAAAGTTTCGAAAGATAATAGGAACAAATTTATTTTAAACGATTTAACTATTTTTAAAGTTATTTACTGGCGATTAAAATAATTAATATCATTTATATTTAATTAATTATTTAAGATAAACTTATTTCTACGTACTGACACAAGTGAGAGTTAATATAGAACGAGTAATGAAGATTGCATCTGAATCGAAACACTACACGCATATCAAAGTTAATATAAAGCGAGTAGGATGAAAAGATCTCTTACAAAACGATAACATTTTCTTTTTGCAGAATATTAAATGGAAATACTTAAATATTTTTCGGCATTACGATTCATTTAGTAGTTGTGTAGGTATAAAGCTCTGTTTCATCTCAATATTCCAAGAACATCTTTTGATATTAACATTTAAAATTTGGTGTTTACTTTTTAATTCATCTTTACTACATTTATATATAGTGTAAACGTAACTTTTGGCTTCATTAAATAATAAGGATGTTAATACTTTATCTCTCCATACGTGTTGAAACGACTAGATCTATGAGATAAGAATTGACCTTGATTCATGTCCTCTTAAAGGAGGTCTTAACGGTTCAGAGTGAGTCGAAAGTTAAATACACATTTAAGTGATAGATATTAGGTCCTCATTAGAATTATTGAGGATACGTGGAAATTATTAAACGCTTTAGACTTTACAAATGATCATGGCATTATCTCGCCGATTAGAAAAATGTATTTCCGGTTTGTCTCATTGGCTGGCGGATCTGTGTTTGGAAAGTAAATTCGTCTCGGCTCGGAGAGGTTTATTTTGGTTTCCCAACTTGTTTAAATTTCCATTGAAGGTTTTCTGTTCCAAAGTAGTTAATAGATATATTCAAAAAGATGTTGCTGATAAAAAAGATGTGTCATGGTAGGCGTTGCTATTTATAATTTACCACAAATGAAATTTATATTTATCAAGCTGATAAGAAAGTATGTCTTGAGGAAATTTTAACTGACAAAATAATTAAACCGGGGAAAATTCTGGGTTCAAGTAAAATGTTGGGATATGCGGAAAAATATCTTAATTGGTACATTCAAATTAACGTGTTTGATTCAGTTTATTAAAGTTCATTATTAAATGATCGTGTGACTCAAACATGTGTATCTCTACTGTTGAATTAAGGGGGTTACTTTTAACAAATTATTGTAAAATATTAGAATAAAACAAAGCGAAAAATATCCAAATTGGTACATTCAACCAAGAATAAATCTACTATAAGAATGCCTAAGTCACTAGATTTTACGCTTCTACTCTTACGCCGGTGTCAGCGGACAAATAAGCCCCACCCCCTTTCATGCCCGTCATTGCTCTGCGCTTTCCTATTGGATCCCGTGGGGATAGGTCATACAGACGCGATTGACGTATTCCGAATAGAGAAAAAAACCTCGAGCAAAGTAATCAGAAAATGGAGGATGCCAGCGGTGCTGAAACGGTACGAGAATGGTTTTTAATTGCCATTAACAAGTTAGTTAAAGGTTTTGAACCTTACGTAATAGATTTTGAATACGTGTCTCTACGTGAAAATCGTTCGTAATTGTTTCTAAATCGAATCAAGTGTACTGTACTTATAATTTCGTCAGTTCCAAAAACCAAACCAAGGCTTAACGAAAAGTTAAAAGAGATAGCTGTGGAAAATATAGAGAAAGATAAAATATTAAGTCCCGCCTTGGTTTCCAGCCTCCCCCCACCCATGAGGGGGATTGTCGACTATCACGCGCACACCGGACGCCTTTTTAGGCCTTCTTATAGTAAATTCCTTCTTGATTCAACTTAACGTGTTTGATTAAGTTTAAAGTTCAATTTAAACCGAACGTGTGACTCTATAATGTGTATCTCTACTGTTGAATAATGTGTGTATCTACTGTTGAATCACTGGGGTATGTTAAACAAATTATTGCAAAATTTAAGGATTTCTGTTAGACATATTGGAATGGGAATGATAGGGCTAGAGCTTATTTTCCGTTCATAGTTTTACTACGCTAGAGAACTTTAGTATAAATAGCTAACATTTTTAGTGTAGAACCTTCAATTTTTCTACAGACCATTATAGATCATACCTTGTGCTAAAATGATTGGAGGTATCGCCATTATCATGATGCTCCTAATAATATGGGATTTACCTATATTTTTCATCGTATATATCACTTAGACGCCAACGAGCTTCCGCAATGCCCCCTCGCCATGGATACGCCCTGTCCACATAATGATGCCCAACCAGACCGTCTTGTTGAGCTTATTGAGGAAAATCCAATCCCCCAAGTCTAAAGAGTAAGTTAATCTAAAATTTAACAGTTAATAATTTAGCATAGAATGAGTTAATTTAAAATATAATAGGTAATACTTTAGTGTAGTATGAGTTAATTTAAAATTTAGATAGTTAATAGTTTTGCGTGGTAAGGAATTTTAGCCTAAATTTACAACTTGAGTTTGGAATTAATTATTTAATATTTATTTTAGACCGCAGCAGTTCATACCTGTTGATTGGAGTGTAGACGAGGGGTTTATGGAGGACGCCTCTCAGATATCGGATGAGGATGACGGGCTTGATCCCATAGTTTGGCCGTAAGTTTCAGATTCGTATAACGCTATCACCCATATTATTATTAATCATATCTTCATAATAATTTGAATCCTAACACAATTTGAACTATGTTTATTTTTCTATTTTTAGTTGGTGGGACTACCATCGACTGTGGATGGATTGGTATGCCCAGCTCCCAGACGTATTTAATCCACCGCATTGTATACATTGTGGTGAAAATACTCTACGATGTCGTGGGTACCAGAGCACGTGTGATGCTTCCTCGGTAGTCTTCTACTGTATGAATAGTAGATGTCACTATTACCGGGGAAGCATATACTACATCAAAAATGATGTAGTATTTATGTGTGCTGGTACCGAGAGTTGATATCCGTTGAACTACTAAATTGGTATGTTATTTATTTATTCATGTCTTAAAAAGTTTTTATAATCTTAAGAATAAATAAGTGAGGTGGTGGTCATAGTAAGAATGTTTTTGGAATTGATATAAGGGGATTTCGTAAAGAAACCTGTTAAGGATTTAATTCATCTATTAAAATTGTTGATTCAACAATATGTTTTAAATCTTTCTTCTTTACAGCAGTTTGGCCATTGTTTCCGGACGCGGTCGTGTTCATTTTCCTCCTCCACCTCTCCGTTTAGAAGTGGATAAACAAAATAAAAATAAAAGTCAAACCTTATCTGTATCTCATGTAGAAATAAATCAGTGTCGTCATGAGTCTTAAAAGTTGATGAATTTATTAAAATCCTTAGTCAGTTTTATGAAATGTTTTTATTCACTTCACATTCTTCTAGATTGGGATACGAAATTTTCTCGCAAATAAATTGGGCGATTCTCATACCTCTATTGATTTCGGGTTCTATTTCACCAAAATTTAAAATAATAACACCAACATTAAAAATAATAACACCAACATTTCCACGATAGTCTTGATCTGTTATACCACGTACGATAATTGGAATATGGAAATGATAAAATATATCAGTTGAGTTTGAATCGAATTCATCGTACCACCGATATGTATAAAATTCCGTATTGCAAGTCCTGATTTTCTAATTTTGAAATATTTGTATCAATATAATTTAGTTGAAAACGTTGTCAAATACTAGATTCAATTTAAAGGTGTGGTAGGATAACATTTTCATAAAAAATTACTCCAATTTCAAGCGATTTTTTTTTTCTTTCAAATCTCGTTATCTTATCTTAAAACATGATAATAGTCTCTCAATGCGGTTTTTAATTGAAGCCCACCCATACTATTTAAATAGGATTTTAACACACGCTTGCTAAAATCTGACTAAATTTAGGCAAAAACATCACATCCCCAATTAGTCTGAGAACCAGTGGAGTCTTACCAGACCCGGATGGACCAGCCAAGATGGCGTTAAATGCATAGTACACCGAACCTCCCTACTGTTAGCGAATAAATGACCAGGACAAAAAAGATATTAGTTTATACAAACGATCGATTTTATAGCGGTTTTTGTTAACCTAAACGATCGTTTTTAAGTAGATATTTTAACTTTACCCACATAAGCTTTCATCTAGCTTTGAAAAACTTTATCAAAATCGATCATTTGCGAAATGAATTTCCCGTAGGATTAAGCCTATTTTGCGAAGATGTTCTAGCCTAGTATCGAACGTTTTTGGTTTTAAAAACTCGAATAAAAAAGTCTTATCGCGAACTGTTTTGTAATCGAAAGAAAAAAAATCCGCGCAAAACGAATAGTTTTGAGGTAGTATTTGTAAAGTTTTAATTCACTCACCCGCAGTACACCTATTTAAGAAGAGAGACAAAGATTTATTAGGGTGTGATATCTTCAGATTTTAATAGTAATTTCTTTGAAATACAGACAATATGAAAAAATATATACTGAATTGCTCGTCGAGAAATGTGTTCGAGACAATGGTGGATGTAACATCCGAATACCCTTATTTACCAACGGCGAATGTAAAGTTCAATTCCACGCGGGTATTCCAGTCATACAGTATATATTCGTGTTTTGTTTGGGAAGGATTGTCGGTTTTACACCCATAACATTCCTTTGCTATTGTTTCCGTTAACGGTTCCAGTATGAATTTCTTTATTTTCTCGTAGACCCGCTTGGCCTCGTCTATGAAATGTGAACCGCTCCGTCTATCGGAATTCGACGGTAGACAATATATCCACATTCGTGCTTAGACCTCAGCTTCAAGACATAAACTGGCCCTGAAAAAACCATGTTATTCCTAGGGGATTTTTCAACCCGTTATGCCAAACTGTCATTATTACATTACTGCCGGCGTAAGTTAAAATTTCTACCGTTGTCTGTGTGATTTCCGCCGGTTTTCTTCGGTCGAGTGGGAATCTAGCTTTAAGCATTCAAAACACTAATTAACGTTGTGATAGCTATATTCCTAATATTGAGCCATCATTACCAAAGCCATAATTGCAGCTTTTCGCCAGTAAACCGAGCTTATTGTTATGGAATAATATTTTACTAGTAACTAAATGCATTCTTGTAACCATACTATATATTCTTGCAAATTTACTATACATTCTTTTAAATAAACACGGGTCAGTCGTGTCTAGCTGGTTCACGGGTAGTTGAGCGGTTTTCAAAAGAGCGTTTTGGAATAAAGCGGTTCCCAAAAAAGCGGTTTGCTAAACCGCGTGGAAGCAAAACCGCGGTTGCTGTTTCCGCGTTTCTCAATACAGCGCTATTTCTCAAAACAGACAGCGGTTGCTGTTTCCGCCCAAACTGTGATAGGGAGGGAAATCTCTATTATATTAAGTAGATAGAACAAAGAACAATATTATGCAAAAAGGAGTAATGTTATATCGGAAATAAATATAAAATATAATTTTTGGAAAAGGCGTATTATTTTGGGAAGTCAATGAAGATAAACAACAATATTTTGGAAAAGGCGTAGTTTCGTACGCTCAAGATATAAACGCTGTAATCAAAATGCGCTAAAACGAGAAATGGCTATAATGGCAAACGCGTTTATGAAAAAGCAGTTTTGGACAATGCTGTTTTGATAACACGCCCAATCGATAGCATACCGTCTAGGTTAGGTTTTCTCCGTACTTCATAGGCCGACCCTCTAGCGAATAATGAAACAAAGAGGGTCCACAGCATATAAAAGCGAGGGGCCGGACATGGAGCGATTTTGTGTACGGGATTTCAAGATTTTTGTATTTTGACTTGGATTTTAGGATTTTAGAATTTTGACCTGGATTTTAGGATTTTGAGTGGGAATTTGGAACTTTGACCAGGATTTTAGGATTTTGATTGGGAATTTTGACCTGGATTTTTGACCTGGATTTTGGGAATTTGACCGTTATTTTAGGATTTTGAACGGTATTTTGGGAATCTGACCCTGATTTTAGTTTTCAACTTATTATTATAGTGTTCTGAGCGCTGAATTTTATGCCAGTGTATTATCGTCGGATTTTACCCCAAGTATATTATTTTCATTCAATTTATTATACTACCACGTATGTGTAGTGTAAAAACCGAAATTTAAAGTAGAACACCTATTCATCATATTTTGACACCATATTTAATGCATATCAGGGGTGTGGCGCTAGTAATGATAACAAATAAGCCGACCGTCACAACAAATCCGTTTTAGAACCCTTAAAATTAAATTGATTTTTATTACTTTTAACACTCGGCCTATCTACTAGTTTTCATCGTAACATGTTGAAACAATTAAGAAGTAGAAACTTATCCGAGAGTTATCTGTAGAATAATAGATCAAGTTGCGAAACCAAAATAAACCTCTCCGAGGTGAGACGAGGGCTAACTACCAAATTAAGACTTTTGATTTCTAGCGACCATCTTTTTCACTGATTTTGTATATTTCTAAGGCAATTCGTTCATATTAAATGATAAGACAAGTTGGAAAACATAAATAAACCTATCCGAGTCGAGACGCAATTACGAGGTTTTTCTTAAAAAATTAAATAATAGTCATTAATTTACCTTAATTCTAGCTAAATCTTAAAAAAAAACTTTATTCCAAAAGTCATTTTAAACATAGCTATTGTTGTTCTTTGAATTCAAGCGTATGCCTCTTTAACAACTTTGGAAATTTAGGGATAAGCAAACCCGCAATTGCGTTATCCTTTGGTGGAAGCCGTGCAAGACGTTTCTCGTAACCCTAGCCGATCGCCGCGTACATTTTAACCCTAACGATGATACTGGAGTACATGCTAATATAATATTGCTCACTGTGAACTGCAAATGCGGTTCGGATATTGCGAACGTTTGGAGTTATAACAACGGGAGTGGTTTTTATAGTTATGTATAACCCCTTCTAAGCAAACTTACAAACCTCACAAATGTCCCTGATTTTAATGAATTTCACTAAAGAAATCAAAATTTCCCAAAGTTTTCGTCAACTATTTCTATCCCTAAGTTTCCCAGGTGTTCCCGGTTTTCCAGGTTTGTATGAACACTGTTTAAAATCCGGGTTATACGACAAAAACCTGAACCACCTTTAACCCTAACCCAAATCTAACTCTAACAAAATCCTAATCAAATCTAATGATAATTAAAACTTACCTAAAAACTAAATTAAATTAAAATAACAAACGAACAAAACCAAATAAAATCCAAAAACCAACCGATAAATATAAAATTTAAATTACCTTTGCTTGACACCCATAATTCACTAAGTACAAAGTTCAAATTCCCCTAACTCTAAGAAAACCCTAACCAAATCTAACCTTAATTAAACGGTGGTTGCCCTTTTCCGCACAGTTTTTTGTGCGGAAATGGGCATCCTCGAATTAAACTTATCTAAAAATTTAATTAAAATAACAAACAAACCAAACCAAATAAAATCCAAAAAAATAAATGAAATACCTTTGTTTGACACCCATACTTCACAAAGTTCAAAGTTTAAACTCCTTTTAAAAAGTCCAGAAAATCAAATAAATCGTAATACAACACCGGAGAAACGAAAAAATAAAGCCAACGCGATCTTCGTCGGGAGACAGTTCAAAGCAAAATCTTGAAACAATGAATCTCTGAAAACAACACGAATCACTGTATTTCCCTCAAGAACAGCAGAGCGACGGTCGTTCATTGGCTGGTTTATGGTCTGATTTAAGGCTTTTTCATGGTCAGCTTTAAGGCTTGTAGCTACTGTCTTCTAAACACCACTTTCATCTGGTCTTTTGTACATCCTGCATGGACACCACTCTCTACTTACTGGCTTCTAAACAACACCATCATCATAAATTATTTAGTTCGTCCCACATACATTGTAGCTGTAATTAACGGCAGCCATTTTCCAAGATGGCGGCGAAAGCTTGTGCTCTACAGCAGGGGACTTTTAGTATATTTTTTTTGGGTCAAAAACAACCCATGTACCAATTTTCATCTTTATGTTCAAATGTTCTAGGTCAAGCCCTTTTTGGCCTATCTGTCCTGGCCTCGTGATTTTGAGTTTTTTCTTATTTTGAAAGGGATTTTAGGATTTTAATTTGGATTTTAGGATTTTAGCATTTTCAGGGGGATTTTAGGATTTTCAAAGTGATTTCAGGGTAAGTGTACGGGATTTTGGCCGAAGTCTGACCCCTCTTATAAATGGGAGACTCCGAGTTAGAAAGGCCAGTCTTGGCAGCTCCTTCTCGGACCCACGAACAACTAGAGACGAGGCCTAAGTCTTACATAGATTTAGCAAGTGCCCCTTTGATTACGGGTACATACCGAGCAACGGCTAAACTGTCCGCGTTAAAGTAAACGACCGTCCTTTTTACCTCTCCGAGTGACGTATGTCACGGAGAGGTTCTAATTTCGACGTGTCTGTGTGTGTGTGTGTGTGTGTGTCTGTCTGTTGTTACACCCACGTGACCGCGTTCGCAGTTTGCAAATCGGAGCAATCCGGAAATTTCGAAAATTGTATTACACTTACAGGCTATTACTCCATTGCCTGTCTAACATCACCAGCCTCAGGTCTTTGTCCATCCCACATGGACACCAGTCTGTACACACTGGCTTCTAATCACAATCATCTGCTGCTCTTTGTCCATCCCACATGGACACCAGTCTGTACACACTGGCTTCTAATCCCCACCCTCTTGTGGTCTTTGTCCATCCCACATGACACCAGTCTGTACACACTGGCTTCTAATCACCACCGTCATCTGCTCTTTGTCCATCCCACATGGACACCAGTCTGTACACCTGGCTTCTAACACCACCATCTTCTGGTCTTTGTTTTTGTCCATCCCACATGGACACCAGTCTGTACACCTGGCTTCTAACACCACCATCTTCTGGTGTTTGTTTTTGTCCATCCCACATGGACACCAGTCTGTACACCTGGCTTCTACTCCATCATCATCGTTAAGGTTAAGACATACGCGGCGATCGGCCAGGGTTACGAGAAACGTCTGGCCTTCCAATGGCGAGGCTTCCACCAAATGTTCACGCAATTGCGCTGTTCTTATCCATTGCTGCGATTCGACACCCTTAGAGTAAGGCGACGCAACCGGCGTATGCTTAATTTCAAACGCCAATATTAGTCAAGTCTCTCAAGAATGTGTAATTATTCTTTTTCAAAACGATGTAACGCTCAATAAGGCGAACAACTATCGAAGAAAATATTTAATATTAATTATTTTTATTTTAATATTTAAGATAATCATGTCTCTAAACTCAAAATTAATACGGAAAGGGTAAAACAGCAGTCTATGTGTTTGTCTATATGTGTCCGTCCGTTGTTACACTAGTGCGCTGCGTTAGAAGTTCGTTTTTGTTTTGATGTGTAATGAAATCCTTCAGAACCATAATATTCCCGTTTTCCATAATATAAAATGAATATGTGGAAATATTTTTCGTAATTATGATGCATTTAGTACTTTTGTAGCTTTAAAGCTCTATTTCATTTTGATATTCCAAAGATTTCTTTTAATATTATTATTTAAAATGGATGTTTATATATTACTTAACCTATACTACATCTGTTTATAGCATAATCCTTCCTAAAGTGAATACAAGCGCAACGCTACAATAATGTTGGTCAAATGAACTGTTATTTGTCAATAGGCCTAGTGAACCAAAAAGTAAACGCTTGGGTTTGGTTTTCGATTCTGTAATGCAGAGACATTAGCGGTTCAGAGTGAGCCGAAAGTTAAATACACTATTAAATAATTAGGCTTAGATTTTATAATCATGGTGGAAATCTGGGCCGCGTTCAGCAGAGCCCAGCGCTGTTAGCAGTGTCCTACAAAACGGGATTTTGTTTTTGAATTTTGACGTCACGGTGCTTAGCGCTGAGCTAGCGCGGTCTTCAAAGAAAATAGTCGGCTTTTTGGATAACGTGACGTAAAACGTGTAGTTCTCAGCTTGGCGAAAAAACCATGGATGAATTAATACAAATAGCTCTATGGGACTATAGCTATTAAATTGGCATGAAACCAGTTGATCACGCGAGAATTTTAAGAGATATGTTAGTTTCTAATTTTAATTATAAAAGTTGCTATCTATCTCTATAAATATGTTATCATACAATTTTTGTTAAGCCTTGGTACCTTGCACGCTTTATTGCGCTAGCGTCATTTATAAAACGCCGATGACCGGAGAAAAGCCATGACGACAGAGCTCACCGGTAAACATTTCCAAAATCCGCTGTCGTTTTTGGTGAGCTCTGCTGAACGCAACCCAGACCAGTGAAAGGTCTGATCGTAATCGGATTATAGCTTCGTGTTTTCATGCTTTTTATGATGCGCATTTACTTTCAGTGTGTGTAGCCACAAATAAGCTTTGGTGTTATGTAACGTTAACAGTCATGTTGACAAACTAAGAAAATCGTTGAGGTGAAACGAGAGGATAGTGTTTATATGGCAACCCTGTTGTGAATATGGCTTTGAACATAGAGCGCATACAGTTGAGGAGTAGAAAATTGGGCCTTTACAAACACGTAAAGGTAGTATCCCTCCAAAGTTTTATCTCTTCATTTCCCGTTTCTCCCCCATCGGATGATTTTAATGTGTACAAGTATATCATTATTGGATGTAAAATGTCGTCTGATTTACAGTATATTTGCTATGCTTTGTATACTGCTTTAATATTTCATAAATTTTAACTTAAGAAACATTTTCATATCTGGGTAAATAAGTTTGTAAGTAGTCGTCTTGACTCGGAGAGGTAATAATTTGGTTTTCCCAACTTGTTCCTAACTATATCCCTGACTTTAAATTAAGGGCCATTTTCAATGAATGTTTTCCAATATTTTCCCTTTGGCCTTTTCATTCGAACTTTTGACGCGCTTCCGAAGATAACAAAAAAACGAAAATCGAAAAGCTTCAACTCGGACCGTTTAAATACAAGCATTAATAGAATAAAATTGACTTAAGAGGGACTAACTCATTTACTTTTACTTTGAGCGGTTAAAACTCGAAGAAAATGAGAGACAAATATCAAACTCATTTAGATATCCGCTTCTCGATGGTTTAAAGCCTGAAAAGACGAAAAACTGATTTTGACTGAACATTTATACCGGTGTTGGCGCGAAAGCTTATTTTTGATCTAGAAAATCATGATTTAAAATTCGCCTTTAAAAATTAACATTTTAACTTCATGGCGTCAAAATGCTGTCGACATTCTGTTTTAGATATAACAAATGTGCGTGTAAAACAAAGTGGACTCTCTAACGACTTTAATAACAAACTGTGATTGCTTCTTGTAAATGCCATTATTTCAAAATGTAATTGTTCCAATCTTGCGTCGAGGAGCCAGCCACTAATTGTAATCAGTGAACGAGAGTGCCCCCTTAATTGTTTTTTACAAAAATCATTATGCTTAATCTTTAAAGGCCTACTCTTGACAGCCCTAAAATTACAAAGCGTAATCCTTAATGGGTGGACCGGGAATCTGAGAGTGTTGAACTCCTCGATTGGCGCTGTTGATCCAAGTCTCTTTTCGTGATTAGAAATGCAAATTTTAACAAAACGGTGTCGAAACACTAATAAGGCTTTGTTTTGGCAGGATAATGATGTCAACAGAATGAGCGTGCGGAAATAATTGGACTCTTCAGTCGATTCCGCAGGTAAAACTCGTTTTGACTTCTCATGGTGAGGACACGCTGTAGATACACTGTTAGAAAAAAAGGTGTTTCATGGGTGTTCGGAAATACCTTGAGGTGTTTATACACTCTTTTTGGAGTGTTTTTTAACTGAGATGGTGTTTTCTCCGTAAAAAGGTGCTAGTTGATTCTTTTAAGGTATTTTTTAAGGAAATGGTGATTTACTGGTACGTAGACACACCTTTAGGTGTTAATTGACCCTTATTAAATTGTTTTTTAAACGGAAATAGTGTTTTTAATATAAATCTGTTCGAATGGTGCGAATAAACACCTTTGGGCTTTACTTTACACATTTTTAGCTGATATGGTGTTTTTTTTAAGTGAGCTTAGAGGGAAATAATCTACTAATTCTAACTGCATAGTGAATCATCCTAAAAATAACCCAACGATTTTAAAAATCTAAATCATTTAACATTTCTTAGGACTAGCTTATTCTAATATTTGAAGGAATTTATACTTATTTTGATTTTTCAATCATTAGAAAATTATTCTCGAAGAGTTCAATATGCTGGAATGTCTTGGAATTAGAGTAATTAATAAAATTATCACTTGAATTTCCCCTTGACACAGGTTTTTATATCTCCGAGTGACGATGACGTCACGGAGAGGTATAACACTGGACGTATCTGTGTGTCTGAGATAATCAAAGCTTTATTGCTACACAACTCCTAAAAGAATCGTGATGCCGAAAAATATTTAAAATATTTCCATTTAATATTCTGCAAAAAAATGTTATCGTTTTGTAAGAGATCTTTTCATCCTACTCGCTTTATATTAACTTTGAAATGCGTGTAGTGTTTCGATTCAGATGCAATCTTCATTACTCGTTCTATATAAACTCTCTTTTTTTGTCATTCCAAAGAAAGAAGTTTATCTTAAATAATTAATTAGATATAAGTGCTATGAATTATTTTAATTGTCAGTATTTTACGTTAATTATAGTTAGGTCGGTTTAAGAAATTTAATTCCTTAAATAATTTTAAACATAGCTATCTATAAAGTTATACTTCTAGGAAACACCTATATCAGAACTTTTGTAAATTTTGGGTATATAAGGTGATTGATTCACACTAAGAGATAAGAAATGCAAAACAGCGTGAACCTTTGGTGGAAGCTCTGCCATTAGGAGGCTAGACGTTTCTCATGTCTCACGTGTGGCGTATGTGGTGTACACGAAAGACTAGTGCATGGTGTTGTTGTTAGAAACCATTAAATACCGGTTAGCATTGGGTGAAACAATTGGTTGTTAGACAGCAGATGAAGGTTTGACGGATAGTTAATGATTGACGTTAAATAAGATGGATATAGCAACGAAGTAACATTTTCCGAATTTCTGTATACTGCGAACGCGTTCCGGAAATTACGAACACGTTTGCTTCGATTTGCCAACAGCAAACGCGGTGACAGACAGACACACAGACACGTCCAGTGCAATACCTCTCCGTGACGTCATCGTCACTACTACTTCATTACGCTATCGCCACACTTGTTTTTTTCTAATGATATATACCACATACACGCTAATCTGTACTTATTGTCTTCTGACAACACCATCATATAGTCTTCTGTGTATACCACATACACGCCAAACTGAAACATTGGCTTCTACTCCATTATCATCGTTGGGATTAAGATGTACGCGCGATCGGCTTAAGTTAAGAGAAATGACCAGCCTCCCAATGGCAGGGTTTCGACCAAAGGTTGACGCAATAGCGCTTATTCCTACCATTTGTGAATCAATCGCGTTATATACCCTAAATTTCCAAAAATTGTGTAAACGGTTTACGCTAGAAGTCAAACTTCAACAATAGCTATATTTAAAATCATTTTAAGAGTAACGTTCTTAAAACCACTTAACTAGAATTAAGGTAAAATACTGACGATTAAAAAAATTAATATCATTTATATTTATTTAAATATTTAGGATAATTTTCTTTCTTCGGAACGACACAAGT